>NC_056451.1:14652469-14952469 GCF_018296145.1 Oncorhynchus tshawytscha | reverse complement strand
ACAGTTACAGATGCACTCTGTTCATTCCCCATAATTTCTTTGTTTTTGTGTGTAATTAAGCATGATACAGGAGAATGATCTCATATGCCATGGCTTTTTGAACCAAGTAAATTGTTGAGTGCATTTTTTTATATTTTTTTGTTACTCAATTCTTGAATAGCTTTTCTTACTATCAGATAAATGGAGTAGTTTTGTAGTTGTGAATAACAATCTCCAGGTGTCCTGTAAATTATTTGAAGCTATGACATATTTTAGCCTCTTTGGAGGCTCCTTGAATTTGCCTTTTTTTATTGCTATGTTGGTTTAAGTGGCCAAATGAGTGATTTAGGTTTCCATATAAAATAATAGCTTCTGTCTGGATTCGATCGAATATAGCTTGAATTCCATCTAACAACACCAGATTTGCCCCGGGGGATGTACAATTAAATCAATGTGTATTATTCACTATGTAAGGTACAATTCAACATTAGAAAACAGCCTTCTTGGTCCGTGTGCTGGGATGTAAGGGAAAAAGGTGTATTCTTATTTCCTAATGGTAGGAAGCAGCATAGGCCTCCACAACACAGCTCCTCATTAAATCTTACATTTCTCCTTATTTTTAAATGTAACTCTTGCAGCAAAACCACATCTGCTGACAATCTCTTTAAATATTCAAGTACTTTGTGCTTTTTTTGCCATCATGGAGAAGGTGCACATTCCATGGAATGAGTTGACTTTTGTTGGTCTTTACTTGTATAGAATCGAAGTTAACCCTGTCTGTTCCATTTATCATTGAAGAATCAGATAACACATTTTAGCAGACATGTCATATAAGGGTGGTGGACATAGTATGAATGAATAGTTATTGTATACTTTACCAATATAGAACATGTGAACATGTATACTGGCCAGACATTAAACAGAGAACACACAAAACAAAAACAAAAAAACAGGAAACAAAGTACTTCTTTGTACTTTGAGCTGCTGTGCCTTTTTAGGGCATTTAAGCTCCAACTCCTCTCCTAATATATCAAAAATCTGTGAATTATGTCATTGGAAATACATTGGAGAATGACCTCCACTTAAATCCTTTGATCAGTTTGTAATACCTTGTGAATTCAATTAAAGTATAGTGGCTGGTGTGCTCTACTTGAGGAGAGTGGGTCCACCAAGAGACCAAATCAAATTTGTCACATACACATGGTTAGCAGATGTTAATGCGGGTGTAGCGAAATGCTTGTGCTTCTAGTTCCGACAATGCAGTAATATCCAACGAGTAATCTAACCTAACAATTTCACAACAATTACCTTATACACACAAGTGTAGAGGAATGAATAAGAATATGTACATAAAAAAATATATGAATGAGTGATGGTATAGAACGGCATAGGCAAGATGCAATGGATGGTATAGAGTACAGTATATACATATGAGATGAGTAATGTAGGGTATGTCAACATATAAATTGGCATTGTTTAAAGTGGCTAGTGATACATTACATCAAGATGCAGTAGATGGTATAGAGTACAGTATATACATATGAGATGAGTAATGTAGGGTATGTCAACATTATATAAAGTGGCATTGTTTAAAGTGGCTAGTGATACATTACATCAAGATGCAGTAGATGGTATAGAGTACAGTATATACATATGAGATGAGTAATGTAGGGTATGTCAACATATAAATTGGCATTGTTTAAAGTGGCTAGTGATACATTACATCAAGATGCAGTAGATGGTATAGAGTACAGTATATACATATGAGATGAGTAATGTAGGGTATGTCAACATATAAATTGGCATTGTTTAAAGTGGCTAGTGATACATTACATCAAGATGTAGTAGATGGTATAGAGAAGGACTTTGTGACCGAAGTGAGATGAGTGAAGGGCGGCAACACACATACTTCAAAGAAGTGTCTGAAGCCCTTCTAGCCACCCCGCCCCAATCTCCACTCAATAACCAATAACCACCATTGAATCTAAGCTATCAAGGCAAACAAGGACTAATAATAATTGGACCAGCATCGTCCGTGTTTGACGTGCCTAGTTAAATAAAGTTTAAATAAAAACTTTTTTTTATTTTTTATGACTTGACATCGTCACCTAATCTGTCCAGAACTATTATTCATTTTACAGCAGGTTTTAAAGTCACAAAAATAAATACAAATACATTGCAGTATAGATAAATCCTTCCTTCCCTCTCTCCCAACCCAAATGTATTCCTCTCCCCCTCTCCCTCCCAGTTTTCCTCCACCTTTACCCCACCCAAACCAAGCTTGTCCCAACCTCCCATATTTTCCCACTCTTGCCCACCCAACCTAAGCTTGTCCCTACCTGCCATCCTTACCCAACCAAGCCAAGCTTGTCCCAACCTCCCATCTTTTCCCACCCTCTCAGACACACCATCTATCCATCTACTAACTAATCCATTCTCATACATTCCCACACAACATATACTCTATGCATCCACACACCCATTCTCTACCACCCTCCTCCACATATTCATATTTACCATCCCTCACACACACACACACACACACACACACACACACACACACACACACACACACACACACACACACACACACACACACACACACACACACACACGCACGCACGCACACATGGAAGAGTTATTGAAATACATGCTATATTTCCAGCCAGGTCATCCATGATACAAGTCAGTATTCGACATCCATCCATGTCTGAGGGAATTAGGAGATGTGGAAACCTGCCACTAGGGTCAACAGTGAGCGTTGTTACCTTCAAGTAGGTTTACGTTTTGCTAGCGTGTTGTCGACGGGGAATTGTTTAGAATATCATTGAATGCTGTAGCGTTAAATTTCTCTACACTGGAACTAAGGGGCCTGGCCCGAACCATGAAAAACAGACCCAGACCATTTTTCCTCCTCCACCAAACTTTTACAGTTGGCACTATGCATTGGGACAGGTAGTATTCTCTTGGCATCCGTCAAACCCAGACTCTTCCGTCAGACTGTCAGATGGTGCTACATGATTCATTACTCCAGATGGTGCAGCGTGATTCATCACTCCAGATGGTGCAGCGTGATTCATCACTCCAGATGGTCCAACGTGATACTCTGGACAGCCCTGACTTTGGCCACCTCATTCTCTTTCACCCTTGTCAGGCAATTGTTGGTCAATTTAGTAATACAATTGTAGGCAGAAGTTGGTACAGAGTCCTGTATATAATACACATTTTGCAGAACCTGGGGAGAGCTAAGACATCCTATAACTCATATAGCCTCCCCAGTCTTCCTTGTGTGACTTTCCCTGGCAACAACATTTTAATAAATCTAACCTCCCCCTGACAGCAGCAACCATCTTGTCAGCAATTAAAAGCTCAGAAGTGGAAACTCAGAAACTTGACCTTTCATCACAAGTTTTGGGTCATAACAAGGTGAATGAGTTTAAGCATCTTCTGACAGGTGGCCGTTTTAAACAGGCCTGCGGGCAGCCTTGTGTTCTCAGAAAACCAGTCGTATTCTCAGAACCTCAGATAGCCAGGTGGGGCCCAGACAGGAGGAGGATGAACTATAAGGGCACAAGGTGAGACCCAGATGCAGACACAGGAGGCAGATGGTTTGAGTCTTTGATATTTATTATAACCAAAAGGGGTAGGCAAAAGAATGGTCGTGGAGAGGCAAAAAGTCAAAACCAGTTCAGAGTCCAGGAGGTACAGTGTGGCAGGCAGGCACGAGGTCAGGGCAGGCAGAATGGTCAGGCAGGTGGGTAAAGTCCAGAAAACAGGCTAGGGTCAAAACCGGGAGGACTAGTAAAAGAGAATAGAAAAGGCAGGACCACAGGAAAAACACTCTGGTTGACTTGGAACATACAAGACAAACTGGCACAGAGACAGGAAACACAGGGATAAAAACACCAGGGATAACAAGCAAAACCTGGAGCGGGTGGAGACAATAACAAGGACAGGTGAAACTGATCAAGGTTTGACAACGAACGTAGGCGGTTTCCACCTTCTGATAGTGTCTGAAGGGCACAACACTCAAAACAGGGGTTAACACACAGAGGTCTCCTGAAGAGGAGACCTTACAGTTTATCATAAAACAATTAACCCTTTAAAAGGTATAAGGCCTTGGTTTAACCCCTTCACATTCCAAAGACACAGCTCCATGATTCCCACCACAATTGCAACTTGTCACATTTTTATCACTTTTAAAACACAACATGATCTTCTCCACAACTTGGACATATTGGTTTCTCCCTTCTACAAATACTTGAAACACGTCCAAAAGCTTTACAGTGATCATTGGTCTTGGGATAAATGCTTTGACTCTGTAGTTTAATTACCCCAACTGCTCTTGAGGAGCGAGAGTCTCCATATCAAAAAACAAAAGAACCGATAGGCTCTTCACTTTTTCATAATTCACCACACAATTTATCCGACGTGCATCAATCACTCCGGGAATATTTTGAATCTGTTCAACATCGACTTCCCTCGAGACGCCAGATATTACCCCCTTGAGGGATGCCCTTTTCCGAAGAGACACACACGACACATCAAACTTCTCAAATCGGGTGAGACGCAACACATATTCCTTCTGATCCTCAGAAGTACAAAAAAATCAAAACAAGCCTGCCTCTCGTGATCCTCACAGACTTTGTAACGACTGTTGTCCGGAGAAGGAGAAGACCAAGGTGCAGCGTGGTAAGTATTCATAATACCTTTTAATCAATACGAATACTTGAACAAAAAATGATAAAATGACAAACGAACAGTTCTGCAAGGTGCAATAAATTAAACAGAAAACAACTACCCACAACCCATATTGGGAAAACAGGCTTCCTAAGTATGGTTCTCAATCAGAGACAACGATTGACAGCTGCCTCTGATTGGGAACCATACCAGGCCAAACACCTAGAAATATAACACACAGAACAAAACATAGAATGCCCAACCCAACTCACGCCCTTACCAAACTAAAATAGAGACATAAAAAAGGAACTAAGGTCAGGACGTGACAGACTTAACTTTACCCAGAACTCTCTCCACCAGTTCGGATATCTCAAATGGATTCTTCAAGATTGGTAATTCAATCAGCTGCTCCTCATTAACTTCAAGCACAATATGCAACATGAAAATATGGAACATATCATGACAAACAACACCCTCTTGTGGTGTAATATAGGCCTGTGGCTGAAGCAGCACTAGTCATCTGTGTAATTTAAGAAGTTGTCACATACATTGATCCTTTTTCATATCCTAAAAAGGTCCATATAGCATAAACAATTGATTTTGTATTTCCACTCATTCAATTTGCAAAGAAAGGAATCTGTGAAAATCTAACCCTAAACGTTGTTTCAACCAGTCAAATCACGTTTGTATGTATTCCTCAGAGATCCTAGAACGTAACCAGACTTCACTATATCATTAGGTTTGTAGTATATCCTATAGGACACCAAATTTGATCAGAGAGCGATGCCTTCATGGCACGCCGATGACGCGGGCGGTCTTCACTTGATCGACTCTAACTTTGTCAAATATTCACTAATCGTGGTCAAACAAAGCTAGCTAGATAGCCAATGAGCTGTGCTTTACGGGAACATCCGGAAACCCTGTATCTGTCGCAAAATGTACCTGCTAACCTTGTGCGACAGCATGCCTTTACCTTTTGGACAAAAATTATAAGAATATTCAGAGTTATGAAGTTGTGAAAACTGGTTGTTTTACAAATGTTGAACTTATAATATGGCTATTAATACTGGAAAAGCTCAATCAAAGTCCAAGTATACAGATTTGACGATATTCTTGTAGAAAAATGTAATATGAATGCAAATGTCTCCTTCACGATTTGCCCAAATGTACCTGGGTGACACACTAAATGTCATGTAGTTCGCTCATACTTTAAGTTATCTGTCTGACACTTTGCATATACACTGCTACCATCTTGTGGACACCATCGGAATTACAAGCAGAGTGATGGCTGGAACTGGGACCTTTCTGTTGCATTTCAAAGATGGTGTATTTTTTTCTAACAGATCTACTGGGTTATGTTCTCCTACATTCAATTCACATTTCCACAAAATTCAAAGTGTTTCCTTTCAAATGGTACCAAGAATATGCATATCCTTTCTTCAGGGCCGAGCTACAGGCAGTTAGATTTGGATATGTCATTTTAGGCGAAAATTGAAAAAAAGGGAGCTATCCCTAAGATTTATTAATGTAGCTCAGTTATGAGTAGTGTGTGAGTGTGTGTACATGCTTACAAGCCTGTGTGCAAGCATGCCTCCATGCATGTATGTCAAGATTCTGGTGATGTAAAGCTGTTTTTAAAAATTAGCTGCAAACACTGAAGTATAACATTTTATTTGCACGTTGAATGACTGTTAATGAAACCAACACACAAGTTAGCATCTGCGTAATATACTCAGCATATAGGAAAATGAAAGTTTTAGACACCGTTCGCATTACTGGCAAGTATTTCTTTACATACTGTAGTTTATCTCCATGTTTATGGACAGAGGATACCTTGAAATAATCATTTGTACCAATCCACGATCAGTCATTATTACAGTTTGTTTTCATTACGTTTCATATTTTTTTCCAAATTAGTTAATAAGGATATATCAACAAAGGAAATAGCTACACTGAAGGTCAAAGTTGGGGAGACGAGGTGATGTAAGCCCCATTTATACCTTGTTCTAACTTGCGTCCTTTGTCCTGATCTTGTCCACATTCTGATTGTGCCCACATTTTTAGACAGGTGTTAACAATCAAAAGACACATTGTGATCTGATTGTGATCTTATTGTGTCTGGACATCTTACAAGTGTAGACAGATCTGGACAGAGAAACCATTTAAATCATCATTATTCCAGCCTCTAATATCAGTGACAGGTGGCTGATTACATCAATATGTGTCATACAGTAAATATATATATAAATATTATAGCTGTGAAATTATTTGCATAAAGGAAGGGACCAGGAACTCTGGTCACAATGCAGACACAGTGGACAGATAAAAGACTAATTGTAATACCATGTGTAGACACACTTTTGGAAATGTGGGCACAATCAGAATGTAGACTAGATCAGGACAAAGGACCCACGTTAGCACCAGGTATAAATGGGGATATAGACAGTCAAAATGTTGGGGGTTCTAATTGCAGGAGTTTGCTGCCAAAAGAAAAAAAGGCAGCTCATGTGTATTGCAACACACATTTCTGCCTTCCCCTTGCCTTGTCGACACAGAGCTGCAGTCTTACTTAAGTATTTTCACCTTGGCTTCACTGTGATTACTGTCCTCCCAGAGTTTCCCACAGTCAATTTTACAGACTGCACTGCAGTAAATGTTACACAGTGTGATGTAAAGCCATTGCTGCTTACAGCTCCCCATGTCTCCACTGAGTAGGCCTACAGCACAGGTGTCAAACTCATTCCACGGAGGGCTGAGTGTCTGTGGGTTTTCGCTCCTCCCTTGTACTTCATTGAATTATGACTATGAATTATGGTCACTAATTAGTAAGGAACTCCCCACAACGTGTTGTCTAGGGAAAAACAAAAACCTGCAGACACTAGGCCCTCCATGGAATGAGTTTGACACCCCTTGCCTACAGGGTACAATGATGACAGAGCATAACAGTCATACAGCCAAATCATCACAGGGTGTGATAGGTGTTATGATGGGTTCACTAATCTGTCAAATACTGTGACATCTCTCATTATGAGGAATGAAGCATTAAAAGGAATTTGAGATATTAGTGATCCAAATAAAATAACAAAGAAAGAAGGTGCAAAGAAAGAGTTAGAAAGAGGAGACAGGGGAGAACGAAGGAGATTGAGGAAATAAGGGACTGTAAAGAGAGAGCTAGAAAGAAAGAAGTGAAGGAGGGTGAAAGAGAGTGAGAGAGCGAGAGAAAAAGAGGAGGAAGAGAGGAAGGAGCTTAGTTAGTGACAGTGGAGGAGTGGGGTTTTGCCCACCTGTGTCTCGTCCTTCTGGTCAAAAGCCTAGCCAAGCCAGAAGCTAACAGTAGCCACCCCACTGCCATGTCCTGCTCTGAACCCCATCACCACTTACATTGTTCCAAACAGTGCACCTGGGCTCTGCAGTCTCCACACACACACACACACACACAGAGTATCACCAACAACATACAGGAGCTTCAACCTGTGAGGCTATTCACTATAGAAAATTGTTGCCTTCAAGATATGAAGTACTGTTCTTTTATACAATATATTCTTGAAATTAGCCAAATGAAAGAGAACAAAAATATACGAAGGGCTCGATTCAATCCGTATCGCTCAAGATCATGGCTATTGAAATGTGAAGGCAATGTTCCAAGTTCGAGAAGACTGAATTCACGGTAAACGCTGCATATGTCAGCTCAATAGACAATTACGTTTCCATTTCAAGCGTTATTCGGATTGAATCGAGCCTTAAAAGATGAGCATGTCGGCATTGGCCAAAATAGTGGAACATACTGTATAAACCTTTTGGAAACCATACAGCAAAACATGACCCTTTACAACTCTTCATGTCAAAACCATTTTTCACAATAATATCAGTGACTTTCAAAGAACATCTTCTGGCACTACAAGCTGCTAACTAGCATGTGTTATTACCTGGTTATTACAGTACTAAGGCTAACCTGCTGCAGTAATATTTCAGTAATTCGCTTATACTGTGGTGAATGCTTTTTCAATGCCACAGTATGAGAAGTTGTCATATTTCTTGTGATAACATGTATCCATGTAATAATGTTGTGGTTGTTTATTACATTCATATCTTCAGTCCGAATTAGTTCTAAAAATGGACTCAAAATAAATATTTTTGCAGTGAAATCACATTTGTCTTTACAACATAGCATTAATTGGTTTTAAACCTTGATGGTTTTAATTTTAGATACAGAGCTTGTCATCAAATATGGTAATGCCACTAAACAACAATAGTTAGGCCCCAAAACATTCAAGAATTTTTTCAACAAATATTTATTGGGAAGAAAATTCTAGCTGTCCTATTTGGTCCTACCTGTAGAGAAACTGCAACAGAGAGTCGGGTTGCATGAGGTTTTCTCAGTTTAAGAGAGAGAGAATTCAAATCTAACTATCAATACAAGCAATACTTCTGTTTCCTTAGTACATTTGATTTGATGATATTTCTGTTTAATTCAGACATGCGATGAATTGAAGTACAATATTGGCAAGGGGAGGATTTTGAAGTCTGGCGATTCGTTTTTTTTATAGCATTTGCATGTATCCTCCCGTCACCTAAACTTCATACAACATGGCCAGACAATAATTCATAACAGCCTTGAATGTGTGATCATGGTCATATTCTGGTTAACAAACAACTTTTTCATTTTCATTACTCTTAACCTAATGCCTAGACTGAGTGTCTCTATAATTCTGTAGTGGTGTGGGTTATATATGTGTATTTTAATCTGTATGCATGTTTGTTACTTTTATTCGATTCTGTAGTTGAACCTTAACCACTGTAAAGTCCACTGTACAAGTCCCACCAGGAATGTTGTTCATTTTTTGTTGGTATTATTCACAAGAGAAAGTATGGCATGAGGAAAAGCCACTCTCTCAGCAAGAAGTCTCTCTCTTCCCCTCCTCCACCTCCCCCTATACACACAAGTAGAACTATAATGCATTAGGCGGTGGGAGGAGCTAATATTCACTGAGGTTGTGCCACTTTGAGATCTGCCGACGGGGGTTTTCACAGACCTCCCGCCAGTGGGTGGCGCCAGAGGGACAGGGGCTGTGCAGGCCGAGGGGCAGACACCCCACCACCTCGTTCTTAGTGGTACGGTCAAAGTCGACCACCACAAACTCCACAGAGATCTCAGGGAGCAGCTCGGGGGGCACGTCGTAGATGAAGGACTCGTTGAAGACGGGGTTGAGTGTGCACCTCTTCACGTGAGTCTTTTTCTTGGCGATGCGCTTGCGTCCGTAGAACACATTGACTTTCACATATGGGTCTAAGGGAGAGACGGAGATTTTGGAATATTGTCATATGTAAAGGGAACATCTACACAAGCTCTGCCTTTTTGAATTGTCCACAGGCACACACAGACAAACTCAGTGGTTGAACTCACTTCCAGACAGGCCAGAGATGTCCATCTTGGGCAGGTGTTTGGCCTTCAGCACCACCACACTGAGGCGGTGGGAGACAGGCTGGTAGGACAGAGACACCAACAGTTCCCCACGGCTCTCGCACTGCAGGAAGAGACAGACACATAGAGGATTTAACTATTGACTCATTCAAAAGGAACAATCATCAAACCCACCTACTCAGCCTTTAAGATACAATGCAACAATCAAATAGCCGTAATCGTATAGTCATATATTAAAAGAGTAATGGGGCACCAATTGCCAAGACAATACAAGCACCTCTGGGGCTTGTGGTATATGGCCAATATACCACAGCTAAGGGCTGTATCCAGGCACTCCACATTGCGTCTTGCTAAGAACAGCCCTTAGCCGTGGTATATTGGCCATATACCACACCCACTCTGTCCTTATTGCTTAAATATACCATACATATCTGTGTGTGGAAACAGACTAGTGTGATTATTTGAGTGTTTCTGTGAGAAACATCACAATGTATACAGTATAGCGGTCTGTATAATCTAGGTGTTCTGCGTAGTAAGAGCAAGGAAATTAAACAATGAATTCGATAAACTGTGGGAAAAAAATCTGTCATATCTGGCCTTTACACTGTATATCCATATAAATGTAAATCAGATATTGGTACTGTATACATTAATACAGATGACAGTAGACATGATGTATGATGCTACAGACCAGCACACACATGCACTTTTTCATATTCACTGACTTGCAATTGATTTCATATTATTCCAACCCATCACTAAAAGGGCATTTTCTAATCTAATGATTATAAAATGAGGATTTGCTGAGAAAAATCCATAGGTGAGTGTCCTGGTGATTTGTATGCTTATAATGGATTATTGTTTTGAAGACATTGACATTGCTTTGATGAAGGTTGTTTGACCAAAAGCTTAGCCACACAAATTTGCCCTGACACCACTACAGTGAGCCAAAGTTCTCTTCTCATTCTAGTGTAGTTTTAATACACCTGCAACTTGGTATCCTAGTCAGGTATGAGGTTGATTCCCATGCATGGTGTATTGACTTCCCCCATGCTACTGCAATAGGTTGCCCTCCACACTGAGTACTGAGGAACACTACCCGTTTTTACGATCAGACGTCTTCTTTCAATGAGGAAGTAATAACCCCTGCAATGCATCCATACAAAACATATCCAGCCCTTCTCATATTGAACAGCAGATGGGTTATACACAATGGCCACACAGTGAGGACTAGTGCCACAGGTACATGTGGGAACAAAAAACCAAACAAGTCCGTGGCGAGTCAGAGTTGGGTACACACTCACATGCACATGTGTGGCTGTGATGATAAAGGGAGCCTGATGGATGGCTGGCTGCATTGAGAGATTACATGGAGGCGTTGTTTCTGTCTCCTCAGTCTGGTTAAGACTTGAATAGGGACCGAATCAAGAGACACATTGACCTTCCTGTCAGACAATCTCCTCTGTGTACTGCACTGCGCTCAATTCCATGTGTGTGTGTGTGTACTGTATGTGTGAGCCAGCCCCTACCTCCAAGAATGATTGTAATGTCAGAATAGTTTGTTCATGCTTTGAAACGTGTATAGGTTGCCCCCCTCACCTGCATGTTCCTCTTGCTGATTTGCTGGGTGATGTGCACCCGCCCCGTGCTGGGTTCCAACTCTGTCAGTGGGACCACCACCTCGCCTATGACATCATCGCGGGCAAAGCGGTCAAAGCTGAGCACCAGGAAGTGCAGCGTGAGCTCGGGCAGCGAGCTGTAGGCCACCCCGTAGAACGTGAACGTCTCGTCAAACACCGGCTCCAGCGTCTTCCTCAGGACCCTGGTCTTCACCCGGTGCTTCTTCTCAGGGAGGATGGTCATCTTCACGTAGGGGTCGGAGCTGTTCCCCTGTTCGTCTACTGCAGGCAGGCCATGGGCTCCAACGATGGTCACCACCAAGGCCTTCTTGGGGAAGTTGTAGTCTAAAGCCAGGCTGAGGGAGCCCAGGCTGGCTTCAGGCTCTGATTCTGGGTCTGAGGACGCGGGGGTGAAAGGTGAAACAGTCTTGCTGCTGTTCTCGCTACTGGTAGCTGAGCTATCCAGGCAGCAGTAGTCGGCCCTGACGGGCAGTGCCCGCTCCATCCTGGGCTGGCCAGCAGGGGGAACCAGGTGGCTCATCTGGAGATGGGTAGGCGCATCCAGGATGTTGTTCTCCGCATCCACCAGGACCATCCCGCGGCCGCCACCCCTCTCTCTGTCTCTCTCCCCCTGCCACCCAGCACGCCTGGCCACCCGTACTATCCTCTTGCTGCTGCTGAGGGACTCTGGGTAGATACTGATGCCCTTCAGCATGTGGATGAACTTGTAGGGCGGGTCTTCAGCCGAGTCACAGTACTGATCACCATGGAGCTTGTATCGGCCCGTCACCCGGAAGTGTCGACGCTGGCAGAAGGACCACAGGAGAACCAGGATCACCACGGCAACCACCAGAGCCGCCGCACCGATAAAACCGGCCAACACCGGTGACATGTCTGAAAGAGAGGGGAACATAGAATGAGTTAACACCTTTGCACAGTCTAGACTGGGATGTGTTTGCAATGTCTGGTGTAGGATATATTCATACTGGAGTCTCTAAATAAAGTAAATAGTCAAACTGTCAGTTGCATTTAGTTCAGCCAGGAACTGGAACTGACTCAGATTAAAGAAATTCAACTCTTTCAGCTGCACCAAGTGATGCAGTACTGAACATCAAATAGGATATCATGTAACTGCCTTTCAGTGGCTCATTATTGTCAGGTAGGCTAAATAATGTAAGTCGTGTGACTACACCACCCAGGGTGACTCCACTCCACTGTGACTCAACACTGTGACTGTGCCATACAGCAGTAGTGACTTCACAGAGCACGAGGCACGGTGTGAGTGGGAAAGACATGAGCAATATGGACGTCATTCAAACAGGTGTCACCAGGTTGCTTAAATGTCAGCCCCCCACACCACACAAACACACACACATACACACACACAGACTAGGGCGTGTATTGTCTGTCTCAATGTGTCTGGGAGGTATAGCCCCATACCCAGTCTCTGTGTGTGTGTCTCTCTGTGTGTGTATGTGCGAAGGGTGGGGGTCTAAGTGTCTGTGCACATGCAGGTACGCATGCATCTATGTGTGACTGTGTGTGCGAGCCCCCACCCACTCATATGTTGCTTTTGGTGAGTGAGAGACTGTGACTATGTGCTGTGCGCACATGGTAAGGCTGACTGTGCTGATCCCAGCTATAATGGGACTCAGTGGACAGAGCCTGCTGCAGTGGGGCGGGCGGGCCGGGAGAGGACCCTTTGTTTGGCCAAGCCCCTGAAAAGAGACGCATTGTTGCCTTTCTCGCCCCCCCCCATGAGCATGAATATGTTAAGCACGCAGGCAAACATGTATGCACACACACATGCGCACACACACACTATCTTTCCCCCTCTTTACCTCAGCTCTCTAACTATATTTATATTATGTCTGTTTTTCTCTATCTCTCTCCCTCTCCCGTTTCCATTTTCATCTGTCTTTGTCTGTCTCTCCTCTCCCTCCTTCAACTGTCTGTCTTTCAACAAAATACCTTGCCCTTCCTTCCTGTTGTTGTTCATTGGCATTCTGGGTAGGGATACCAGGAGGATGATGTCAGATTTTGGAAGGAGCTTAATGCCAGCTGAGCCCGTTGCCCTGGAAACATACCCCAGGGGGATTTCAGTAGTGAGCTCTCAAATCTACCGCTTCAGTGGGTCCAAGCATTGTCCACAAAATGTGTAAAGTAATAGCATAAATTGAGTGTACTCATTAACATAACTAGATACAATGCCAATCTCCTCAGTTCAGTTTTTTTTCTGTGGGTAACTTTAAAGAGCATTTTTTTCTGTGGGTCCCATCTCTATGCCTTCTGCATAACCCATCTTAGATCCTTCATCAAGAAAAAGAGCTCAGATTGATTTGCAAGGAATTATGCAATTATATTTAACCATAGATTACAGGTCAGACCACACTTCTTTATAGGTAGTTTGCCATTCCAAATATGACCAACACACACATGCCAAGTTCAAGACAACCTTGAACTAATATGAGCACAGTACAATTTGTATAAATATGCACAGCTACTGTCAGTGGCATCATGCCTATAGGGGACACAAAGGCATGTGCCCCCTAAGATTTGTCATGTTTTAAAATACATTTTATCATAATTATTTATAATTATTATTAATAATTTTTTCAGCTGTACTTTGCACAGGGGGCACACTGACTAGACCAGGCAAAGTGTACCCCTCCTTACCTATTCTCCCCTAGTAAGTGGTTCCTTCCAAGGTGCACTGAGCAAAGAGATGTCTCTGCAGGATGCTAGATACTCTAGTGCGTGAGGTATCGTGAGTGGAGGAGGAGAGAGTGTAGAGTGACACACACAGCGTTTGATTTGATTTTAGCCATTTCCAGTGCCTGACCCTGCCACTTTGTTTGATAAACTGAGTAATGGGGCTGGGGATGTCACGTTCTGACCATAGTTCTTTTGTGTTTTCCTTGTTTTAGTGTTGGTCAGGACGTAAGCTGGGTGGGCATTCTATGTTGTGTGTCTGGTTTGTCTATTTCTATGTTTGGCCTGATATGGTTCTCAATCAGAGGCAGGTGTTAGTCATTGTCTCTGATTGGGAACCATATTTAGGTAGCCTGTTTTGTGTTGGGTTTTGTGGGTGATTGTTTCTTGTCTTTGTGTCTATGCACAAGATAAGACTGTGTTTGGTTTGCCACGTCTTGTAGTTTGTTCATGTTAAGTGTCTCTTATTAAAGAACCATGAACTTCAACCACACTGCGTTTTGGTCCACCTCTCCTTCCCAGGAAGAAAGTTGTTACAGGGGAAATGTAACCACTGTTCATAGACAGAGCTATGCATGCAAAGATTGACAGACATTTTGATTGTTCTTTTCAAAACTCAAATGACAATAAATAGATGCATAACTGACTGAAATTGCTTTAATGATTGGGTTATTATACTATATACCAGTGTGGCAGTTGTACTAAACTTCTAAGGCAAAAAGGTTTTTAAAGAATCAATGTGCATCCTTAACTAAAATGACAATTGAACAGGTAAAGAGATATGCTTAGATAATGTTTTCAGAAAAAAAATACAGTTTTGACATAGAATTAGTCATAATGATTATGGCTCTGATTGCAGGAAAAAGCTGTTTTGTGTGTTTTAAGAATGCAACATTCTCCATCTTCTGACAAACTTCCTGTCTTTCTTCCTGCCTGGCACCGGTTGGCACAGCATAAACCCCATCATCCACAGAGTGCTGAGTGACCATGGAGCACTGAGAGACAATCTGTCTGCATTGGCTACATGTCTTATTGTATGATGCCTGTGAGCATAAGATTCAGTTGATTTGCAGAACTCAGATTGTGATGTGGACCAGATGTGTCTTAATCCTGATGAGTGACCCAGATTAGATCACTGGCTGTAATCTGGGTTTCTGGAGTCTGTTGGGCTGAATTGCAGATATCCAACTCCAGTACTCTCTTGTTTCTTTGCTACCATGAAATGTTCTGCTGCATCCAGCAGGCTCAGGGCCAACATTATGTTTGCAATAACACATCTCTAACACTCAAGCCTTGATTGCACAACTGTTAATCTTGAGCCTGTTTGAGACAAAAGGCCAACTGCTTGTTGTAATGAGGTTCTTCAAGGTTTAATCCTAAATCAACCAAGAAATGTGAGTGCATTTATTTTAAAAAGCCTCCTCTTCTGCATGGAAATTAATAATCTCCAATAGGTTACAGGCCCCATTCCTGAGACAGTGTTAATATGCGTTTGGTTTATATTTCCTTTGTTTTTAGGGTTTAGAACAATCCGTTTTGTTTCTGCACTTGGGTTGTCCTATTCTTCTATTCCTATTCCTATATAATATCCATAACCCTCCCCATTCCCCATCACCTATTCATGTCACTTGCTGAGAGGGTCTGGCACTTTTTGGGTCACCAACACCCCCTGCCTTCAGAGCACTACACTTCTTATTGTGGCAATGTGGCATTAAACTACTGTTCAGGGATCTTAATTTAAAGCTCGAGGTCTGATCAAATGAAAATATGTCCATTTGGCCAAGCTCCTAGTTCCAGGATGCGTGCTTTCACAAAAACAAAGGAACGGGGGCTGGCGATGCTTATGCTGGAATAGACATCACGTCATCCTACCCACCCCATCGTACGCGCACATTGAAGACCACAGGAGAAGTGACAATGTTGCGAATGGGCCGCAGTACTCAATACATTTTTGATAGAATAGGACTACAATTATTATGTTGTTGACAAAATTATTCACTAATTGAAAACAAATACTTTCATAATAGCAAATACTGTAATAAACTCCCACTGAGCACACACTGGTTGAATCAACCTTTTTCCACGTCATTTCAATTAAATTAAGTTGAACCAACTTGGAATAGACGTTGACGTCTGTGCCTAGTGATGCTACTATCTCTGTTGAATAGGCCTGTGTAATCAGTTTCGTTCAATTTCCAAATTACATTCGACGCTATTTACATTAACATAGGTCATGGTAATGAGTAGAAATTTACATTTGGCAATATTTGATGAATACAATAAACTTAATCATGTTATTTGGGTGTGTTCAGTCTCATATGGCCTTATTTCTAAAACGGCTGGGCATTATTTTAACATTTCACGCAATGTAAATATAAGACATCATATAACGTTAACATCTGACGACACAATAAACAAAATGCCAAATAAATCCGAAAAAGGCCTGCTACTTACCATATGCAGGTCGTAAATCTGTAATCTCAGCCATTTTGAGAATTAACGCAGGATGCTTTACTGGCCGCCCAGATAAAAAGGGTAAATTAACGAATATAAAGCTGATTTGTCCCTATTTTATATCCATAGAGAATGAGTAACGATACTTCAACCAAATATTCCAGAAAATGAGCTCACAGGTTAATAAATAATGATTGTCTTGCTCTTTTCAAATGGTCTATTCGCTCTCTATACACCAAACTCAACGATGCTATTATTTATCGGATGCGGAGGCTGCGTGGGGCTCGAGACTGGTACTCACCGACTCGCAGGAGGTTTTAGACCCGCCCCCGTGTGGCGTCAGAATGTCATTTTTTCATGTATGAAACTGTGTATGTATGTAAATGACCAATTACTGGTGAATGAGTAGCACACTTTCATTCAAATAGTTGCTTGGCAACATTACACAATAGGATTTAGGACCATACAGATTTTATAAAAACAGTTTAATTCTTACTAAACTTTACAATAGTTATAACCTACATACATCATAATTTTACATTAAAAAAACACTAAAACAACCATTATAAAGCTATGTTCAAGACGAATGCAAAAATAGTAGATTTTGGTCAATTCTAACTCAATAATAAATCCTATTTATATCTACCAAAGAGACAGAATCAAGGTGACTACAGACAGCTGAAATAATACTGTAAAAAACAATGACTGCTGCTAATATTATGATTTACAAGAAAAATACATGACAAATCATTTAATATTATAGCTAAGTTCTCATCGTTGACCCTCACATGGCTATCATTAGGAGCTTAAAGAGAAGCAGAGACCCTCATGTGCGTTTTATAAGTGTCTCAAATTAGACATAAATAAACATTTAAAACAATACATTTGTTTTACAAACTAGTATATTCTGGATATATCATTTGGTGAGGTAAACCAGTCACAGGCCCTACATCAACATGGAAGGACTGCAAATGCACGTAGTACCCAGAAAGTTCACTAGGTGTCCTACTGGACAAACGTAATACAGCCAATGAAGTCATACTGTACGACATGTACAGCATGAGGCTATTTGTGTTCTCACTTTACTAAAACACAATCGTAAATTGCAGTAGATACATCACTTTGGCTGACGAGAGGCGCATTGCAGCAGGAATGTACTGAGAAAACCAACAAATGAAGGCCGTTTTTTCTGTGGTGTTTGTAATCTTTTGTCAGTAGTTCAAAATGAAGGCACCAAATTAATCAATTCATGACCTTGTCTTTAATTAGGCCTAGCGGTACTTCAGTTAAAGGCATATTTTGGCATACATCAACACAAATACATGCTTTGGTTGAACAAAGGCAGGACACAAAAAAAAGATAAGCACATTCAGCAAAGGTTTTTTGGCCATAAAATCGCAGTGAAAAATCGTTCTGACAACTTTGGTCTGTTTATCTGAATGAACAAAACGTTACAAATCCTATGTAGAAACTTACATCAATAAATATAATCAATGAGATTCTTGATATTCCATTTCTTGTTTTTGGTAACTATACTGAACACAAATATAAATGCAACATGCAACAATTTAAAAGGTTTTGCTGAGCTACAGTTCATATAAGGAAATCAGTCAATTTAAATAAAATCATTAGACCCTAATCTATGGATTTCACATGACTGGGCAGAGGCGCAGCCATGGGTGGGCCTGGGAGGACATAGCCCCCCCCAGCCCAGAATATCCCACAGGTGAAGAAGCCAGGTGTGGAGGTCCTGGGCTGGCGTTACATGTGGTCTGCGGTTGTGAGGCTGGTTGGATGTACTGCCAAATTCAAGTTTATGGTAGAGAAATTAACATTGAATTATCTGGCAACAGCTTTGGTGGACATTCCTGCAGTTATCATGACATTTGTATGCTCCCTCAAAACCTGAGACATCTGTGGCATTGTGTTGTGTGGCAAAACTGCACTTTTTAGAGTGTCCTTTCATTGTCCCCAGCACAAGGTGCACCTGTGTAATGATTATGCTGTTCAATCAGCTTCTTGATATGCCACACCTTAGGTGGTTGGATTATCTTGACAAAGGCTAAAATGCCCATTAACAAGAATGTAAACAAATGTGTGCACAACATTTGAGAAAAATAAACTTTTTGTGCTTATGGAACATTTCTGGGATCTTTTAATTCAGCTCATGAAACACGAGACCAACACTTTACATGTTGCATTTATATTTTTGTCCAGTATAAATATAACTGAGTCACATGATGCAGGTTGATGAAAAAGACTGATAAGAGAAAAGTTTGATGGAGATTGTGGTGACTATTATTTCAATTTCTCCCTGAAGAACAAACAGACCCTACTGAAGGCAGTTAAAGGACAGCAGCATTCTCCAAATGCAATATACCTGTCTGAGTCTGCTGCCCTGTAATCAAGGCATAATTCCAACACTGCTTAAGTGAGAATCCACTGCAGCACATGTGCTATCATTCTGACTTTCTGAACAATTCCCAAAGTGTTTTATCCAGGCAGGTTACCAGGTCATTGGAGGTACGAGGCCAGTTTCCATTGTTGTGACATAGTCCATCCCTTACAGGCTCTACCACTACTAGAAAACATTGATGCCTTTAGTGCAAGTTCCAGTCTCTGTGAAAAGATTGTCTGTTGAGCAAGTACATTTTGCAGTCTAAACTGCTTCAGGAAAATCAGGCGATTCAAGGAAAATATATAAAAGCATGAAAATACCTTTTCGATAGAAGTTCGATAGAAGTTTCTATTAAAGCCTACAGTCTTTGTTTCAGGTGGTGGGGAAAAAGGTGTCCAATCCAAAACGTACTGTAGTGTTCATGAAGGGCAGTTATCATCCAAACCAAGCAACTGAGACACCGCCACCTCTCTCTCACACACACCCACACACTGCTTAGTTGACATGTCCGTGTCCTCCTAGGTCAGCCAGAGGCATGGTGTGCAGCACCTCATCCAGCAGCTGCAGGGCGCGGTGCAGGTGGACCTCCACCCAGCAGGGGGTGTGCTTGATGCTCTGCCGGGGGTAGTCGGGCCCCCAGCCCTTCACAAAGCTGAGCCGCAGGATACACAGCCGCCGCAGGTCGTCCACACCTATCCCGGCTGCCGCCGACAGACCTGGGAGAATTGAGATTTACCGAATGATTAAGAGAGCGAGAGAGAGAGAAAGAAAGAAAGAGAGAGCGAGAGAGAAGGACAGAAGCACTCACTGACTGCCGGGGCGATTCCCCCCACACTGCCAGGCCCTGGGATGTTGCCTGCCACTGCTGCAGCCTGTGCTGCTGCTGCAGCCTGGGCTGTGGCTGCCTGCTGCTGCATCTGCCTGTGGCACTGACGCAGGTCAAACACCTTCATGTAGGCCCCAGGGTAGATCTTGTGAACTGCGTCTCCCGGGGCTCGCCCCGCCTCCCGGTCCAGGTAGTAGCTCTGTACGAACACTGCATGGTCGCTAAGGCAACGCATCCACACATCCCCCTCACCACGACACTCTAACTGCACCCCCTTCCCAATGTGCAACCTGGGAAATGGAGATAGGAGTTCACACTGGTGAAGAGAAAATCACAGACACTGGGGATTGCATTTACTTCTATATAGGCGATAAAAACATATTTGCCCTGTGTATTCTGCAACCCAACAAAGTTCTCAAATAGCTAGCGGTTAGGCAAGGTGGGTATATTAGGGGCACGCTGATAGACCTGGCTCTCTCGCTAGCGTCGGTGCGGTGCACGTTGCTGAGCTGGCCCAGACAGAAGCGGTCGCCCCCTGAGGGGTCCACGTATCCGTCCACTGTCACCACGGGGCAGTTAGCCAGGACCTTGAACATCTCCCCAACCTGGATGTCCATCTCAAAGTAGGAGATGGAGCACCAGAACTCTGGACCTGGCAACACACAACATGAAATATAATATGAAACACTGCAAAATGGCTGCCATGTGTCCCTCATGTGGGTACTGTACATTGGTGGTGGATGGGGTGAGATGCCTAACATCATGTGTGTGGGTGAGAGTGTGTGAGTGGGTGTACGCTGTGTCTGTACCTGGATGGTTGGAGACTGGCTGAGGAAAGGCGGGTGCGCTGTGATGTTGCTGAGACCCTTTTAAGAGAAATTAATTAGCAAATATGACAACGCTGCCATATACATATAGTAACAGTCCTGCATTTCTGACAGAAAGATTGATTGACAGGTGATTGACATACAGAAGTGGTTGGGGTGGTGCAGTGGTGGTTGCTGGTGGCCACGCCCATTCTGCTGGGCTCCTACAGGGGTATAAGAGGCCGTGCTGGTGCCTGTCCAGGTCGCTGGAAGATTGTGAAGAAAGAGAACAAACAGAGTTGAAACTGACACCACGGAATTGACACCATCTCTGTGACACTGCCAACCTGGTTCGTTATTAACTCACTGTGATAAGAGCTCTGTGTCTGTGTGTGTTTGGAGCTGCTGCTGTAGTCACTCTGGCTGTGAGGGGTAGGGGGCTGGGGGGGTGGTCCGTGTGTGGGGGTGGTGGGTGGCGGTGTCTGGGGCATGCCCTGGCTCTGGGGAGAGGCGATCTGGAGCAGGCCCTCGCCATGGCCCCCAGACATGGGCCCCATCATGGAACTGCTCACTGGAGGAAAAAGATGGGGGAAGTGGAATAAAGATGGAAATTGTAAGGGATAGAGTTAGACATAAAAGCAAGAGAGTCTGGTTCTCCTCAGCTGAATTGCTTGTACGGTAGTACTTCTTATTACCAGGTTCAGGTTTAGTCTGTCTCACCTGGCGGAGAGAGGGGCATGCTGGGGTAGAGGTTGACGGAGGATGGGGCGCGGGGCGGCTCGGGGGGCATCTGCAGAGGGGGAAGGGGCTGGTTGTAGCGCTCGGGCTGGGGGGGCATCCTGGAGGGGAGGTCCATCTCAAAACAGTCATGGATGTACTCCTCTTTGATCAGCCGACCTGGAGGACCTTGTAATGAAGGGAGTGGGGAGAGAGAGAGACAGAGAGTGGGAGGGAGAGAGACAGAAAGAGAGAGAAAGGGAGAGAGACAGGCAGGCGGGCGGGCAGAAATCAGGCATGAGTCATGTCATATTATTATATTTTCGATTCATGAATGGATACATTTGGAATAAATTCCGGAATTTACTGTAATTTAGATCAAATTGATGGATGGCATTTATTGTTGCCTCCAAGTGGGAGTGATTTTTGCCCTGTCATGCAGCCTGTGACACCTTCTTGCAATTTGATTGAGGTGTCCTTCTTGTAGTGTAGACTAGCTCAGACAGGTATGAATCTGGCTGGTTTGGAAGCACTGCATTCCATATTTTTCGTCAGATTGCCAAGAGCACATCTACAGTATATCTGTATCAAAACAGTAGTATTGCCTGTGCACTTTGGGAAATGCGATAAAAACAGATTGGTTAGAATGAGTTGCTATTGCTTATTACCATTTTGATGATGTTTGATGATGCTGAAAATAGTGTTTTCCTCCTCACCTGCATTTTGAATGCTGAGACCAACTTGAGGAGAGGGACAGAAAGGGAAACAAAGTTAGAAACAGCATGGAAGTTCTGAAAAAGCCTGTGACCCAAAGAGCCTGTTAACAACTTCATATTCTCATTCCCCATTTGTGCTTCTGTTTCATTCGTGGAAGTGAAATTGTGAACAGACGCACCAATGCCTGGCGATACCACTCGCTCGTAGTGGTAGGGGTTGACACACACATTGTCAT
This sequence comes from Oncorhynchus tshawytscha, assembly GCF_018296145.1. NCBI lineage: Eukaryota > Metazoa > Chordata > Actinopteri > Salmoniformes > Salmonidae > Oncorhynchus > Oncorhynchus tshawytscha. Next base: position 14,929,904 of record NC_056451.1, on the reverse strand, counting down.
ACTTGAGGTCAAAGGCGAACTGGCAGAACTTGACGTGCTTCAGTTCATTCTTGTGGAGGTCTGGCCAGCGCCAGAGCCTAGCGTAGATCACATGGGGGAACCCTTTCCTCCCAGCTACCTGGAGGGACAGAGGAGAGAGAATGGAGAAGGCATGGAGGTATTCCTTTCCAACATCCAGCCGGGGCTTTTAGGGTGATTATTTACAGTAGACGGTGAGTCTCAGGAAGGGAATGGGGGACAGTATGGAGGCCATGATAGGGTTGGAAATTGAGCATGGAGGGAGTGGAACTGTGGGGAATCTAAGTGCAGGGAAAGGGGGAAAGAAACAGAGAGAAAATATGGGAGAGGGAGAATGAGAAGGAGGAGAGCAAGAGGGAGCTGGTAGACAGGGAGTGGTCGAGGAAACGGGTCATGAATGGAAATGTACATCAATGCTAAACACACTCTCTCCAGGCACACACTCTGGGTGGGGAATAGCCTTGGAGCCATTAAAACATATCAGACAGAGCTGAATAGCACAAATAGTGACTGAGTCATCAATGGTGTCTCAGGCTTATTCCCATGTTCTTGAGGAACCAATGTTACTCTGTCCTTGTATTGTGCTGCATGTACTCAAGTGTGTCAGAGTTGGTCTGTGTACTTGCTATTAAGGAAGAGTGTGAGTGTGACAAAAGAGAGAGCTGGTGTAGGGTTAACTCAACAAGCTGAGCTGGAGAGGAATGACATTGTCTCAGCTTTTCTGTGTGTGTGTGTGTGTGTGTCAGAGAAAAAGATCAGTATTTTGGGATCAACATACCCTTTCTCCACTAACATAAAGAGAAAGCCTGAATGGACTCTGTAAACTTTTACCTTTTCTTTTTGATTATTCTTTCTTCCTGAAAACCAAAGTGACCTTCCTCAGACAAAGAGTCAGAGCTGGCAGAGTGCCAGCCCAATTACAGCCAACAGACTGACAAACACACACATAGCCTACAGTCCTGAACAGAGAATAATACAGTACATTCTCATATAGAGTTCTCACACATCACATTAATACGTGTCACTAACATCCGTATATCCACAGGCAATCTCAAATGTAGAAACTGTTGATGTAAGTCAAAGCTTACATTCAATAATAAACACCTCTCTCACACACACACACACAGAAAATACTGTGGTATGTCTGAGATTACAAATATACTTCCACAAACTTTAACACTGGGAATAGTCCAGACACTAACACACACACACTCACACACACACCAGAGACAGACAGGCTTAACTTAACCCTGCCCCTTTCCTGTGTCTCAGACAAAACAACCCGAGCTACCCCTCCAGTACTCCCTCCCTCTCTCTCTCTCTCACAAGAGCTGGGGGAGGGGAACTCCCTCTGTTTCCTTTTCTCTCATTCCCTTGCTCTCTCTCTGTAAGCAACTTGTGGGTTACACTTCTAAGTATTCAATACTATGTTAATTCTCTAGAAGTTAGCCTATAGGGAGACCTAAACCCCTTTACTTTTTTTCTCCTGTTTCACCTCCCTGAAGTGTGTAAGTAACCCATGTGTTGAATGATTCACTTGTTGAGTTCGAATCTCATCACAGACAACTTAGCTAATTAGCAACTTTTCAACTACTTACTACTTTTTTGCTACTTTGCAACTACTTAGCATATTAACTGACCATTCCCCTAACCCTAAACATTTTAGCTAACTCTTCCCATAAACTTAACCCTAACCCCTAGCCAAGCTAACGTTAGGCCAGCTAGCTAATGTTAGCCACGTAGCTAGAATTCGAAACATCAAATTCATAACATTTTGTACGTTTTGCAAATTCGTAACATATAAGAATTGTAATTCGTAACATATCATACGGAATGGGTGATAAACATCCACAAATTAACACATACCATACGAAACGTAACATATTATACTAAATGGAGTGTCTCGGAATTTAGTATACAGAATAATATGAAATGCTCTGACACCAGGTTGCACACACATGGTATGGGCTTAAAGAAAAGTACAACACCTGTACCAAGTCAGATTTAGAGTTGAAATGTATTCAGTTTGGATTTTGCGTCACAATATTACACATCATAGAAGACTGAAATATGACAAAACCGTTTGACATAGAAACACTGGATTTTTGCACAAACAAGCGTGTCTCTGTGAAATGTCAACGGAGCACTGAGCATATACCAAGCTTTTTATTTTCAATGCCTTTTACATTTAATTCATCTTGTGTCATGATAACTTTGCTTTTTGCGACCAGCAGAAACAACTTTGAAGACGACAACCCCAAAATGTAAAATCCTCAAAAGTTGTTACAAGAAACAAGCAACAAAGCAAAACATTGTCAGAAAGTTGCTTTTAGTTGCCTGGCTTGCTAGATTTACATATTCTAAATACATTTTTTAACGAATAGGTTTTTTGGAGCAAAAAATAAGAGCAGGTAACGTTGCTGCATGCAGATTTACGTTTTGTTTATACTTTTTCTTTATGACAAGGACAAGTTTGATGTCTGAGAACAACAATAGAATGTTCATGATTTTATGTGTTCCAAAACCAGTAAAATGGTTAGGGACGTTTACTGAGGGGTTTTCGGGACTTTATAACATACACTATGTATACAAAAGTATGTGAATACCCCTTCAAATTAGTGTTTGGCTATTTCAGCCACACCGTTGCTTACAGGTGTATAAAATCCCACAGCCATAGACAAACATTGGCAGTAGAATGGTCTTACTGAAGGGCTCAGTGACTTTCAACATGGTCAGTTCGTCAAATGTCTTCCCAGGTAGAGCTGCCCCAGTCAACTGTAAGTGCTGTTATTTTGAAGTGGAAACGTCTCGGAGCAACAGGGCTCAGACATTGCATAGTGCCAACTGTAAAGTTTGGTGGAGGAGGAATAATGGTCTGGCGCTGTTTTTCATGATTCGGGCTAGGCCCCTTAGTTCCAGTGAAGGTTAATCTTAATGCTACAGCATACAATGACATTCTAGACAGTTCTATGCTTCCAACTTTGTGGCAACAGTTTGGGGAAGGCCCTTTCCTGTTTCAGCATGACAACTGTGCACAAAGCAAGGTCCATACAGAAATGATTTGCCGAGATCGGTGTGGAAGAACTTCACTGGCCTGCACAGAGCCCTGACCATAAACCCTGTCGAACACCTTTGGGATGAATTGGAACGCTGACTGCGAGCCAGGCCTAATCACCCAACATCAGTGCCTGACCTCACTATTGCTCTTGTGGCTGAATGGAAGCAAGTCCCCGTAGCAATGTTCCAGTGGGAAAGCCTTCCCAGAAGAGTAGAGGCTGTTATAGCACAAAGGGGGAACCAACTCCATTTTAATGTCCATGATTTGGAATGAGATGTTCGACAAGCAGATGTACACCTACTTTTGATCATGTAGTGAGTGTATTACCGCAATCATGACTGGCTGAAATAAAAGTATAGGCTTTGTTGCTGGCAGTACCTGAAAGGTGTATTAGTCAGTCATCAAAAGCAACCAGCTATTGGTCACTGAGTTGACAGAGTCTTTGTGCCATACCACCAATAACAATTCATCAGTGAATAATTTATTAATGAGATTCACTGATTTCATAAACAGTCTCTCTATAGCCCCTCTATAATCAGTGATAACATACCGGCCTAGGCCTCATTCAACCCAACATAACAGTAGCCTACCTGCAGGCGTCCATCAAGCGTCCTCTGGATGGTGACACACTTGCTGGGGTGAACTCCGTTGGTGGTGATGGCGGTGATGAGCGAGTCCAGCTCATCCTTCTTCTCCTTCAGCTTCTTTACCAGGCTCTCTATGGCACGCTTGGCAAAGCCCTCGTTCTCACCGCCCTGTCGGTGGCACATGAGGCTGTGCACGATGCTCAGGCAGGCATCGTTGCTGTTGGGGGGGTTCACTGACATCTCCCTGGGTTGAGGGGGGTTGGAGAGAAGGAGGTGAGAGACCACTATGGTGAAGCAACCACATGCAATTGATTTATTCATTGATTTGATTGTTGTTTGATCACTGACACAACACTGAAGTCTGGACCTGATATGGTACTTTAGGTCAAGGTTCAAGTCATAGGCTATTAGCAACCAAGGTCCCTATAACAATCTAATAACAACTTTACCAGTATTAACAACACACCATGTATGGGGCTTTTACAGAGCAGAAGATACAAAGCAGGCCATGTAAACACACAATTGAGTTGGCCAAAATGACTTTATCCTTAAATAGGTATATACTACTTATCTGAAAATACATTACCCGAAAGAGAATTGACATCCTTATGATGCATGTGAAGTGTAGGGCGACAGGTAGCCTTGCAGTTAATTAAGAGCGTTGGGCTAGTAACCAAACGGTCACTGGATTGAATCCACAAGCTGACCAGGTGAAAAATCTGTCGATGTGCCCTTGAGCATGGCACTTAACCCTAATTGCTCTTGTAAGTGAGCGTCTGCTAAATTTTGTAAATGTCGGTGACTAAGGGTGACCGATGTTGTTTACAAACATCCTTCCATGTGTGTCATGCTAGTGATGAAGTTGAGCTTGTTTTGCTTTGCACAACTAGTCAGAAAAAAAACAATAATGCAGAAAATGTGTGATTTCCTAAAGTAGGGTATATTACAATCCACTTTGATAACAATAATACAACTGTAATAAACTATTAAAAAAAACATACATGCTCCACCAAAGAAATTCTAAGAGCATTTAGGAGGTCAAAAGTAATTTGTTTACATGTTTACAAAAGCATGTAGGCCTACTGAGAGAAAAATATAAATACCTCTACAAGAAAAGCAACGTTATGTGTAGGCTACAGTGTACACAGTACTTTGACAGGTGATAGATAGGGGGGCTCTGTCTGGCTGTCTGTCTCACTACGTTGACCTAACTGTAGGCTATAGGTCTGTCAACAATCCATGTGACTCTGGTTTGGTCAGCTAAAATCCCTATGGGAATAGTCAATACCAAAATGTAGTTTACTTACAAATCAACAGGAGAACTGGACAAATAAGTAGAGGGAGATCTGAAGCAGTATTCCAAATGTATTTCCCCTTTTACCCCTCTCTCTGTGGAGCTGTCTGTCTAGACTGTTATCAGTCTATCGCCCTCTCTCACTCCCTTCGTTCATCCTGCTGCTCCCTCGGCTCTTCTCCAGTTTGCTTGCAATAACAAAAGGGGGAGAGAGAGTGAGTTGTCTAGGGCAAAAAAGTCGAGCCAATCGCTGCGCCCGTTTCATTCCAGAAGGTGGGGCTCTCGGCCAACTATGACGCTGCTCTCTTACAGCTCACAGCCAGCCACTGGGGGCTGATGTCTGTCTGGGTTGCTTGTTGATTGACAGGTCTGTGCGGCTGCTTTTTTTTTTATTAAGGTGGCGCCGGTGAGGTTACCCCGCCCATTCTCGCTCCCCCCTGGTCCCACCAACTCCAGTGAATCTCCTCTCTGTGTAGAAAAAAAACTGAGTGCCTGTGTGACCAAACTCTGGACGCCGTTGCCCGATAGCTAAACAACCGTGCGTATGTAGAATGAAGTTTTTAACAAACACTACGGATTGCAGCACAGAACAAATTAAGTGTTTAACTAAACCACAGATTGCAGCACCAAAATAAAATAAAAACGCAGTTACACTGGACAAACATACGTACAAGGTAAGCATTAACGAATGGACATTTTTTAAGTATCGACTGATTGATTAACTCGATGGTACACTCTGCCAACACTCATCGCAGTTACATAAAATAACGCAAGATTAACATAATTTTATCGGTATATTATGCTATTTATTTTGACTTCCGCTTGAAACCCAACCCCTACAAAAAATGGCTACATGCCACCCTGTATGCCCAACAAGCCCGTATGGTTTTCTTAGGCGCTCACCCGCCGGTCGAAGACTGCCTGGAAACGGCGGGTGACCTCTTCAAAATGGTATTGAGAGAAATAGTCCTATAATAACTACAACCTAAAACGTCTTACCTGGGAATATTGAAGACTCATGTTAAAAGGAACGTCCAGCTTTCATATGTTCTCATGTTCTGAGCAAGGAACTTAAACGTTAGCTTTTTTACACGGCACATATTGCACTTTTACGTTAGCTTTTTTACACGGCACATATTGCACTTTTACTTTCTTCTCCAATACTTTTGTTTTTGCATTATTTTAACCAAATTGATCATGTTTCATTATTTATTGAGACTATATATATTTTATTGATGTATTATATTAAGTTAAAATAAGTGTGTGTGCATGTGTGTATATATATATATAAAAATCGGCTGATTAATCGATATCAGCTTTTTTTGGTCCTCCAATTATCGGTATCGGCATTGAAAAATCATAATCGGTTGACCTCTATTAAGTTTACACCTGCCATTTACTATTGTATTTAATTTCCCCCTTTTCAGAACCACACACACTCTTGGTTAACACAACTGTCAAGCCATGCACTGTGCTGTTCCTGCTCTGTGAATCAGAGTCATTAAACTACCTCAACTGGAATTGTGTGTATTGTTGTGAATTGTTAAATACTACTGCACTGTTGGAGCTAGGAACACAAGCATTTTGCAACACCCGCAATAACATCTGCTAAATATGTGTATGTGACCAATACAATTGGATTTGAATCCTACCTGGCTGTCATCTGTGCCATTACAAGCACCTGGGAGAGAACACATAGTGCTAAGAAAACGCTAAAGAATATGCAGGCCAACAGGTCCACAACTACACAAGTTGATAACGTATTGTCGAAAGCGTGTAGGCAATATCATTTACTGTGTCGATAGGGGAGTAGGCTAGTGTACAATAATAACGTAATTTGATGTGCTAGTATTATTTATTTCATGGATGAATTAAATTGTAAATTAAAATATACACATGGTGCTATAGGATATATACATATTTTACATTTTATTTTGATATACTCCGCTAAACGCGCCGAGCATGTGTCCCTGGTGCGCAAAGTGCTTGGTCGCCTGTTGGAGCATGACCTATGCCTGTTCTTCCAACAGTCCATCTCCTTCCTAGGGTATCGCATTTCCACTTCAGGGGTGGAGATGGAGAGTGACCGCATTGCAGCCGTGAGTAATTGGCCGACTCCCACCACGGTAAAGGATGTCAGCGATTCTTAGGGTTTGCCAACTATTACCGGAGGGGGTTTTGGTCAGGTAGCAGCTCCCATTACTTCACTGCTGAAGGGGAGCCCGGTGCGCTTGCAGTGGACGGCTGAGGCGGACAGGGCTTTCAGACACCTGAGGGCTTTGTTTACCTCTGCTCCCGTGCTAGCTCATCCGAATCCCTCTTTAGCATTCATACTGGAGGTGTACGCGTCCGAGGCTGGGATAGGAGCTGTACTCTCTCACCTAAGCTCCGCCCTTGTGCCTTCTTCTTAAAGAAGCTCAGCCAGGCGGAGCGAAACTATGACGTGGGGGACCGGGAGTTGTTGGCTGTCTCAAGGCCTTGAAGGCGTGGAGACATTGGCTTAAAGGGGCTAAACACCCTTTTCTCATCTGGACTGACCACCACAATCTGGAGTACATCCTCGCCAGGCAAGGTGGGCCATGTTTTTCACCCTTTTTGTGTTTACCCTTTCTTACAGACCAGGCTCCCAGAACGTTAAGGCAGAAACATTGTCCCGGCTGTATGACACAGAGGAGCGGCCCATGGATCCCACTCCCATACTCCCAGCCTCTTGCTTGGTGGCGCCAGTAGTGTGGGAGCTGGACGCGGACATTCAGTGTCCAGCTGGGCGTCTATATGTTCTGTCTGCTGTCCGCGACTGGCTGATCTATTGGGCCCACACGTCAACCTCCTCTGGTCATCCAGGGATCGGTCGGACAGTGCGCTGTCTTAGTGGGAAGTACTGGTGGCCCACTTTCGCTATGGACGTGAGGGTTTATGTTTCCTCCTGCTCGATGTGCGCTCAGTGCAAGGCTCCTAGACACCTGCCCAGAGGTAAGCTACAACCCTTACCCGTTCCACAACGGCCGTGGTAGCACCTGTCGGTGGATTTCCTAACCGATCTTCCACCTTCACAGGGTAACACCACGATCCTGGTCGTTGTGGATAGTTTTTCTAAGTCCTGTCGTCTCCTCCCTTTGCCCGGTTTCCCTACGGACCTACAAACTGTGGAGGCCCTGTTTACACACGTCTTCCGACACTACGGGGTGCCTGAGGATATAGTGTCTGATCGGGGTCCCCAGTTCACGTCAAAGGTCTGGAGGGTGTTCATGGAACGTCTGGGGGTCTCGGTCAGCCTTACGTCAGGTTTTCACCCCGAGAGTAATGGGCAGGTGGAGAGAGTTAACCAGGATGTGGGTAGGTTTCTGAGGTCTTTTTGCCAGGACCGGCCAGGGGAGTGGGCGGCGTTCGTGCCCTGGGCAGAGATGCCCCAGAACTCGCTTTGCCACTCCTCCACTAACCTTTCTCCCTTCCAGTGTGTCTTGGGGTATCAGCCAGTTCTGGCTCCTTGGCATCAGAGTCAGACCGAGGCTCCTGCGCTGGACGACTGGTTCTGGCGTGCGGAGGAAACATGGGACGCCGCAGATGTCCACCTTCTGCGCCATGTACTGCGCCAGAAAAGGGGTGCAGACCGTCACCGAGGCCCTGGTGTTCGCACCGGGGGACAGGGTCTGGTTCTCGACCCGAAACCTGCCCTTCCGCCTGCCCTGTCGGAAGCTGGGTCCGCGGTTTATGGGGCCATTTAAAGTCCTGAGGAGAGTGAACAAGGTATGTTACAGGTTACAGCTTCCCCCCGATTACCACATTAACCCCTCGTTCCATGTGTCTCTCCTCAGGCCGGTGGTGGCTGGCCCGCTCCAGGAGTCTGAGGTGCGGGAGGTTCCTCCACCCCCTCTGGACATCGAGGGGGCCCCGTCGTACTCTGTTCGTTCCACACTGGATTCGAGAGGTCGGGCGAGGGGCCTTCAGTACCTCATGGACTGGGAGGGGTATGGTCCGGAGAAGATGCTGGGTTCCGTTGGAGGACGTATTGGATCTTTATATGCTGCGAGACTTCCACCGTCTCCATCCGGATCGCCCTGCACCTCGCCCTCTGGGTCGTCCCCGAGGTCTGTGTCGACGTGCTGCTGGATACGCGTGTCGGGGGGGTACTGTCACGACTTCTGCCCAAGTCGGTCCCTCTCCTTGTTCGGGCGGTGTTCGGCGGTCGACGTCACCGATCTTCTACCGATCACTGATCCATTTTCCATTGGTTTTGTCTCGTCTTCCTTCACACCTGGTTCCATCAATTACATGTTGTGTATTTAACCCTCTGTTTCCCCTCGTGTCCTTGTTGGAGATTTGTTTGTATGTTAGTGCTATTATGTGTTGGTGCGCAATGGGTTTTGTACCCATTTTATTATTTTTTGTATGTTTTGGAGTTTGTTTGTCTTTCTTATTAAATGACTCCGTTTATACCAAGTTTGTTCTCCTGCACCTGACTTCCCTGCCACCAACACGCACACCTTACACATACACTAAGGTGACTGTGCCTTTAAACAGCTTGGAAAATTCCAGAAAATGATGTCATGGCTTTAGAAGCTTCTGATAGGCTAATTGACATCATTTGAGTCAATTGGAGGTGTACCTGTGGATGTATTTCAAGGCCTACCTTCAAACTCAGTGCCTCTTCGTTTTTCATCATGGGAAAATCAAATTAAATCGGCCAAGACCTCAGAAAAAAATTGTAGACCTCCAAGTCTGGCTCATCCTTGGGAGCAATTTCTAAACACCTGAAGGTACCACATCGATCTGTACAAAAAATAGTATGCAAGTATAAACACCATGGGACCACACAGCGATTATACTGCTCAGGAAGGAGACGCGTTCTGTCTCCTTGAGATGAACGTACTTTGGTGCGAAAAGTGAAAATCAATCCCAGGCCGCTCAGCAAGGAAGAAGCCACTACTCCAAAACCGCATAAAAAAGCTACGGTTTTCAAATGCACATGGGGACAAAGATTGTACTTTTTGGAGAAATGTCCTCTGGTCTGATGAAACAAAAATAGAACTGTTTGGCCATAATGACCATTGTGATGTTTGGAGGAAAAAGGGGGAGGCTTGCAAGCCGAAGAACAATATCCCAACCGTGAAGCACGGGCGTGGCAGCATCACGTTGTGTGGGTGCTTTGCTGAAGGAGGGACAGGTGCACTTCACAAAATAGATGACATGAGGAAAGAAAATGATGTGGATATATTGAAGCAACATCTCAAGACATCAGTCAGGAAGTTAAAGCTTGGTGGCAAATGGGTCTTCCAAATGGACAATGACCCCAAGCATACTTCCAAAGTTGTTGCAAAATGGCTTAAGGACAACAAAGTCAAGGTATTGGAGTGGCCATCACAAAGCCCTGACCTCAATCCTATAGAAATGTTGTGGGCAGAACTGAAAAATCGTGTGTGAGCAAGGAGGCCTACAAACCTGACTCAGTTACACCAGCTCTGTCAGGCGGAATGGGCCAAAATTCACACAACTTATTCTGCGAAGCTTGTGGAAGGCTACCCAAAACGTTTGATCTAAGTTCAACAATTTAAAGGCAATGCTACCAAATACTACTTGAGTGTATAAACTTCTGACCCACTGGGAATGTGATGAAAGAAATAAAATCTGAAAGAAATCATTCTCTCAACTTTTATTCTGACGTTTCACATTCTTAAAATAAAGTGGTGATCCTAACTGACCTAAGACAGGGAATTTTTACTAGGAATAAATGTAAGGAATTGTGAAAAGCTGAGTTTAAATGTATTTGGCTAAGGTATATGTAAACTTCCGATTTCAATTGTGTGTGTGTGTGTGTGTGTGTGTAATAGATATATATATTAATCGGTATCTGCTTTTTTTTGGTCCTCCAATAATCGGTCGACCTCTAATCGAAAGCTTTCCTTAGGTCTAGAAATACAGCCCCAACAACGCCCGTCTGTCCAGCTTGGACTTCACATTTTCCAGAAGAAAGCGGTTGGATGTTTCTGTAGAGTATTTTGCTCTGAAGCCAAACTGCATGGAGTGTAATGTGTAGGGGCTGTTGTTGTGGGCTATCAGTTGCGCTGCTACACACTTTTCAGCAACCTTTGACACCACAGGTAGTATATTAATGGGCCTGTAGTTACTCATGTCAGCAGGGTCACCTGATTTAAAGATGGACATTATTATGGCTGACTTCCAGATCCTTGGAATCACCCTCTGACCAATAAATGTGTTGGTAACTTTAGTAATGGGGCCAATGAGTGAGTCTTGGTAGTTATTAAGAAAGGTAGAGTCCAGCCCAAACACATCTTTGGCTTTAGAGTTTTTTAGTGAGTTAATCACCTTGTTCACCTCTGACTCAGAAACCTCCCTTATGATGAAGACAGGTTGAGTGTCATTCACTAGCACTGAGCCCAATATACCAGTAGAGGGGTTTTGTGTCAGTACCCTGACAGAGTAAACAAAGTAGGAATTGAACGCTATTGCTATTTCGACTGCATCGTGTGTTAGATTGTAATTCACCATGATTTCTAGACTTTTTCCAGTGTTACTATGGTATTTCCCTGTTAACTTTTTTAGATTATCCCAGATCAATTTAGAATTTCCCTTTGCTTCACCAATTATGTTGATAAAGTTTGCCATGGCCTGTCTGATTTCTTTCATCACCTTATTTCTCAACCTGGTAAACCTACGTCCGTCATGCTCTAATTCGGACGTTGGGGCTGTTTTTAGAGCATGATCCCATTTCATCAGTTTCCAGATTTCTCCATTTAGCCAAGGAAGAGTGCTCTTTTGGCCAGGTTTGGATTTGATTTTCTTTAGGAAGCCATTTATTGTAGTCTGGATTGTGGATAGTCAGGTTTTTCTATCAGCTTCCACATCTGTATAGGACAAGGGATCATTCCAGTTAATTCCCATAATTGCGTTTTCAAAATAATTGAATTCACTCCTAGGTATTCTGAGCGGATCAGGCTTTCTAACAGTAGAGTGTAGCCAAACCTGTTCCTGGAAAGCTTTCTGGCTATAAGTGTCAGATTATGATCAGACAGCCCAGTAACCATATTGAATGATTTAGTCTCTCTCTGGTTTATTACTGAACAGCAGATCAATCTGTGTTTTAGAGCAACAAGTCACCCTGGTAGGCCTTTTAACTAGCTGTGTAAGGTCAAAGGTATTAGTGATCCGTTTGAGGGTTTTCCTACAAGACTTGTCTTCATAATTAATGTTAAAATCTCCCATTAAGATGACCTCTTTCCCAAAATCACATTCCCTAAGCATGTTATTAAACTGATCAAAAAACACACTTTTGGTGGAAGGTGATCAATACATTCCAATAAGGGTAAAATACATTTTGGGAGACAGTGTAATGTTTAGGTCAATACATTCTAGTTCATTATCACATGACCACTCAATTTGTTTACATCGGATATGTTCTTTAATGTAAATCATCAGACCCCCTACTCTTCCTTCAATCCTGTCTCTCCTGAAAACATTGTAGCCAGGCATAATCAAAGCAGCAGATGGAGAGTTTTTCTGGAGCCAAGTCTCTGAAAGGCAGAGGAAGTCAAGGTTGGAGTCTGAAAAGATGTTGAATTTGATCACTTTTTGGAATGACACTGCGAATGTTCAAGTGCCCCCCTAGCAGTCCCTTGGCCTTAGCTCGTGGGACCCAGATGACACAAGAGTGAATGACACATTGAAAAAAGTAAAGTTTTCTGATGGCTGGGTTTAGGCTGTTTTGTATCGTTTTGATTAGGGGCGGTAGTGCAATTGACTATCCCTTCTGCTTGCACTGGATGCAGGGAGCTAATTAAAACAGCTTACGTGCCAGAAGCGACTTAGATATGCTTGGAGAGTCAAATTACATCCTGGAGCCGGGTGACTCAAGAGAAACCATGGAACCATAGCACTCATCCACTTCCAAGGGGATGACAATCAGTGGACGAGGCCATCCACTGCTTTCCACTCCAGTGAGTATCTCTGGCTCGTTGATGTTAGGCCCAGGGTTGAGTTGCACATCCCCGGAGAGCAGGAGGGTAGTGAACAGGTAGTTTAGCAGTTTCCAATAAATGTTGGACTTTTTTGTTACTCCTTAGCGGTTCAGTCAAATAGGGAGCCAGGTAGACTTGGCCATTATTCAGAACATTATGGAATGCGGTGTCTGCTCCCGTGGAACTGTAAACCAATGTGTTTGTCTGGGGTGTTGGCATTCTCCAGCAGTAGATTGATTGTGTCATCACAGCAAGGACTCACTGAGACGATCAGTAAAGCAACTACATAACTGACAATCGTGGCAATGTACTGGAGATAAAACACATAATTGCGCTTTAAATCTTTGTATGAGTTACTTATCTGGGGTCGGTGTACACCTGATGTTTTAGATAAAACCCACCCTTCCATCTGCCATTGGAAGTGAGGGGTTGGGTTAAATGCAGAAGACACGTTCCCTTTCCTGCTAGCTAGGAAGATAATCAAAAGTACTTTGAAACATCCCCACTTTTAGCACACATTTGCAAGCAGGCAAAGTAACCTTCTATGTGTGCTGAGTCGTGTGATCACTCAACATCGACAGGACCGACAAAAAAAGACATGATCACATGCATGCAAACAAAAAATAGCGTGTAACTTGCACCGTTATTGAATTATTAAGAGATACAAATAACTCATCCTGGCTATCAATGTTTTAGCATTAATTTATTGAGGCAAGCAGATCAAAGATGTCAAGGTGGTACCCAAGCATATGCCATGTGTATATGTGACATATACAAATATGTATGATCATATTTGTGATGTTTTATTCATTTGTTATTTTATGGAGCCATCCCTTGGTATAATTTTCTAGGCCTCCTAGGTATTTACATGTAAGTAATGTATATGATAACTGTTGCAATGGGGAGCTGTGACATCAATGGAGTGCGTTAGTGAGATCGTGAGGTCTTGGAGGCAGTGTTGCCAACTTAGAAACTTTGTTGCTATATTTAGCTAGTACTCAGACCCCTCTACCGACACATTTTCAAAAAAGTGACTAGCGACAAATCTAGCGACTTTTTCTGGTATTGTTAAAGAGTTTTGGAGACTCTGACGTGAAAGCACGTATCGTTCTTACTCTGCTCAACGAGCAGCGAGTGCTGCCGTGGTCCCCACCCCCGTCCCCAAAGCACTCACAGGCGGCCTAGTCCTCGCAGTCAGAGCAGGAGACGTTCACCCCTCCGCGTTCAGACTGCAAATGAATCGCGCATGCGGGAAGCCGACGCTGGCTGATCCCGCCCTGGCTTACATTAAGGGCGGGATGTAAATGTAAAAAACGAAACTAAAAATAAACTAAGTAACTCCGCAAGAGTGTCTCGTTTGGGTCACTTTTGCCGGTCCCAAGCCCGTATAAAGGAGAGGGATTGGAATTGTGAAATAAATAAAAACAAGTATCGAAAGAAAAAAGTTAATCTGTAGTTCTAAACATATTTAGGGTGTTTTTTACTCACTTTATGTCTCTCTCACGACATTATTCCTCTCTCCTACAGCATCATCACAATTACATGCACATGGCCAATTATGCAAATTAGGTGATGGCGTCATTTAGCGACTTTTAGGACAGCCAATAGCTACTTTCCTTACTGAGGAGTTGGCTACACTGCTTGGGGGTTTCTTCTTCAATTTTGGAGAACAAATACTACTGAAGACTAACGTTTCTCTGTCTCATCATTTTACCCTATTATTTCAGGTGTTTAATGTGCAATATGACTCTCAAAATATTGAGGTAACATGGTTAACTACATACAGTGGGGAGAACAAGTATTTGATATTCTGCCGATTTTGCAGGTTTTCCTACTTACAAAGCATGTAGAGGTCTGTAATTTATATCATAGGTACACTTCAACTGTGAGAGACGGAATCTAAAACAAAAATCCAGAAAATCACATTGTATGATTTTTAAGTAATTAATTTGCATTTTATTGCATGACATAATTATTTGATACATCAGAAAAGCAGAACTTAATATTTGGTACATAAACCTTTGTTTGCAATTACAGAGATCATACGTTTCCTGTAGTTCTTGACCAGGTTTTCACACACTGCAGCAGGGATTTTGGCCCACTCCTCCATACAGACCTTCTCCAGATCCTTCAGGTTTCGGGACTGTCGCTAGGCAATACGGACTTTCAGCTCCCTCCAAAGATTTTCTATTGGGTTCAGGTCTGCAGACTGGTTAGGCCACTCCAGGACCTTGAGATGCTTCTTACGGAGCCACTCCTTAGTTGCCCTGGCTGTGTGTTTCGGGTCGTTGTCATGCTGGAAGACCCAGCCACGACCCATCTTCAATGCTCTTACTGAGGGAAGGAGGTTGTTGGCCAAGATCTCGCGATACATGGCCCCATCCATCCTCCGCTCAATACGGTGCAGTCATCCCGTCCTGTCCCCTTTGCAGAAAAGCATCCCCAAAGTATGATGTTTCCACCTCCATGCTTCACTGTTCGGATGGTGTTCTTGGGGTTGTACTCATCCTTCTTTTTCCTCCAAACACGGCGAGTGGAGTTTAGACCAAAAAGCTCTATTTTTGTCTCATCATCCCATTCCTCCTCTGGATCATCCAGATGGTCATTGGAAAACTTCAGACGGGCCTGGACATGCACTGGCTTGAGCAGGGGGACCTTGCGTGCGCTGCAGGATTTTAATCCATGACGGCGTAGTATGTTACTAATGGTTTTCTTTGAGACTGTGGTCCCAGCTCTCTTCAGGTCATTGACCAGGTCCTGCCGTGTAGTTCTGGGCTGATCCCTCACCTTCCTCATGATCATTGATGCCCCACAAGGTGAGATCTTGCATGGCCAGCCCATCCCATTCTTGTGCAGGTCTACAATTTTATCCCATTGTCCTTACACAGTTCTCTGTCTTGAGAGAGGTTGGAGTCTGTTTGATTGAGTGTGTGGACAGGTGTCTTTTATACAGGTAACGAGTTCAAACAGGTGCATTTAATACAGGTAATGAGTGGAGAACAGGAGGGCTTCTTAAAGAAAAACTAACAGGAATTCTTACTGGTTGGTAGGTGATCAAATACTTATGTCATGCAATAAAATGCAAATGAATTACTTAAAAATCATACAATGTGATTTTCTGGATTTTTGTTTTAGATTCCGTCTCTCACAGTTGAAGTGTACCTATGATAAATATTACAGACCTCTACATGCTTTGTAAGTAGGAAAACCTGCAAAATCGGCAGTGTATCAAATACTTGTTCTCCCCACTGTAGTTCATGAGTTTGGTAATGTTTGAAGGGAGTTTTAACCAAGTGAAAAACTGGTTGGTATTTTCCCCTTTGTAAGTAATGGAGGTTGGCTAGGTTGCTAATGGTTTACATGAGAAGGGATTAAGATAGCGTCCAAACTTTCTGTACTTTTAATTCTACAACGTTTTAGATCCTATTTGTTTTATTTTCTATGAACAAAGGCTCGATTTAAAATGTGTTAGTGTTAATATTTGTAGAAAATATAGCGTTTAACAGTTCGCAAACTTGATGCTAACCAAATTTAGCTTGGCTAAACGCTAATGTTATTTAGCCCTAGACCAGCTGGTTTCAGTCAATGTTAGCTTACATGTTAGTAGTTAATAATGTAATAGCATTGTTTCACATAGGCCTCCAGTCATGTACAGTGGGGCAAAAAAGTATTTAGTCAGCCACCAATTGTGCAAGTTCTCCCACTTAAAAAGATGAGAGAGGCCTGTAATTTTCATCATAGGTACACTTCAACTATGACAGACAAAATGAGAAAATAAATTCCAGAAAATCACATTGTAGGATTTTTTATGAATTTATTTGCAAATTATGGTGGAAAATAAGTATTTGGTCACCTACAAACAAACAAGATTTCTGGCTCTCACAGACCTGTAACTTCTTCTTTAAGAGGCTCCTCTGTTCTCCACTCGTTACCTGTTTTAATGGCACCTGTTTGAACTTGTTATCAGTATAAAAGACACCTGTCCACAACCTCAAAAAGTCACACTCCAAACTCCACTATGGCCAAGACCAAAGAGCTGTCAAAGGACACCAGAAACAAAATTGTAGACCTGCACCAGGCTGGGAAGACTGAATCTGCAATAGGTAAGCAGCTTGGTTTGAAGAAATCAACTGTGGGAGCAATTATTAGGAAATGGAAGACATACAAGACCACTGATATACTCCCTCGATCTGGAGCTCCATGCAAGATCTCACCCCATGGGGTCAAAATGATCACAAGAACGGTGGGCAAAAATCCCAGAACCACACGGGGGGGACCTAGTGAATGACCTGCAGAGAGCTGGGACCAAAGTAACAAAGCCTACCATCAGTAACACACTACGCCGCCAGGGACTCAAATCCTGCAGTGCCAGACGTGTCCCCCTGCTTAAGCCAGTACATGTCCAGGCCCGTCTGAAGTTTGCTAGAGAGCATTTGGATGATCCAGAAGAAGATTGGGAGAATGTCATATGGTCAGATGAAACCAAAATATAACTTTTTGGTAAAAACTCCTTCCATCAGCAATTATTGTCATGTTGTCATTATCTGCTAAGAAAGAGCAAGAAAACTATCATACTGGGCACATAATGTGAGATACACAGATTAGCTAAAAACTTTGCAGTCTCCCTCTTCGAGTCCCCCTTCAAAGACTGTTGAGAACAAGTGACAGGCAGAACCTCCCATCCACATAGCACGCACCTCCTCTCTATTCCACACGCCAGAATTCAGTATTTGTCTTTGATGGCCATGTTAGTGTACAAAACATCTGTGAAAGTCAATTGAAACACATGTACCAAAAAAAATCTAAGTTTATATATTTAAATCTTGAAAATTGCCAGATTGGTTTTCACAGCTGTTTCACAAGGTGTTCATTATTGTAAATTGTAACATATCCCTTGATGATATTTGTTGGTTTAACATTATTCACTGTTGTATCCTAGCACCTACTATCTATATATTCAACCACAAGGGTATACTAATGAGCTATTAATAAAAAATCAATCATAATAGAGGACTAGGAAATATTATTTCAGTGTAGATAAGGGAAGGCCAGTTTTAATAAAAACCTTCCAGTCAGACAAGCCAGTGTACGAATCAAATGTATATGAATGTAGTGGAAATTAGCTGACTTTGTGATCTGTAAGGTAACAATGTGTGTGGGTGGGCATAGAAATTATATATTTTTAACCCAATGCCTGTTTATTTATAGAAAGTGGAAGATGGTAAATAACATTAATCGCAATGGTTAGCCTATGCAAATTAATAGGAAAACATTAAAAGCTTATTAATGGAACTACATTTAGCCTAATTGGGAACGAATATAACGTGGAGAAAAGTCAGGATCCTAGTCAGGCTATTGTTTGTCAAATCCAAATTAAATATAGGTCTTCATGTGTATCAAATCTGTAGGCGGTTGTGGGCTAAATCAATGACAAACAGCTGAAATGTTCAGGCTTTATGATCAAAACAGGCTGGGGTGTTTTCGGTTCCGTTTAGGCTAAGGTTATGCGTAAGAATGCAACTGCACTGAAATTATTAGAGTCTATACATAGACTCATACCAATTCTATCTCTTAGGTCTTTTGTGGTAGGCATAGCCTACCGCTAATATTCTGAATTGTGGAGCTTTTTAATAAAGCAACCACATTTTCCTGTGATGTTGAGGCTGAGCAAGACCTTCGATAGGCTAGTAGACTATGCAGAAATAATCGTGGAGTTAATCATTGTTATAGCCTAGATCGCTTTATATAATCTGGACCGTTGTTTTTCTAAGGCTAAGCAAACAAGTGGTACCATATGCTTTTTGCCCATCTCTATAACAAGGATTAGGCCTATGTCCTCAATTCAAGCCATGCTTTTAACCATAAAACATCTCCACAGAAATGTATAGCCTAAGGATTGCATGGTGACAGTGATTGTGTCTGTTAAATCGGTAAACTGGGAACTCTGGGGAGGAAAACGAGGTTGAATCATTGACATCAGTGATTTTTAGGTCAGAGAAAGATGCCGGCGTTTCTGAATTGGAATTCCGAGTTGGATGACCGTTCAAAACTATTTTTTCCAGAGTTCCCAGTTGTCTTGAACGCACAGACATCAAGTCAGAGATTGACAAATTCTGAGTTGTTTTGAATACATCACTAGAGGTGATATGCATCATTGAGGTGATATGCCTATTTGACCTAAAACGACAAATGAAATAGATTAGATTACTCTGGCAATTAAAAATATTTTTTATAAAATCATGTACATGTAGACGTTTGTAAGGCGTTCATGGTGAGATCTTTTAATAATAAACTAACCAGACACAAACTAACACGTGACGCGTAAGTGTCACGTGTACATGATGAGAAAGCATGATGTAGATGTCATGTAGATGTTTTTAAGGCATTCATGGTGAGATCTTTCATAGTAAACTTATAAGCAAACTGACATGTGTCAGTGCCACGTTACGCGACGTGAACGTGACATGTACGTGTCACGTGACATGAACGCGATGGCAGTTTGACGCCATAGAAAAAAACTTGTCTCCATTGACAATGCATGTTCATTTATGGCAGTATTTTCTGACGCTAGGAAGACGTTAGGTGACTTGGTGAGAGGTATCAGTAGCTTCAAGATGCTTAATTCTGGCACGAATCACCCCCCATAGGTCTAATTCCTGCCCAACTAAATGCGCAGGCATTGCATCAACCCGTCTGCATCAACCATTGTTTGTGTCACGTCATCAACTGTGCAGAGCAGCGCCTAGAAGAAGAACAGGGTTAGAACACTGGTCTTGTTAATCAGGGTTTGGAAGTTCAATTATCACTGGGGCCTTCCTTGAGGGGGTTACATGTTTTGGCCCAGCTGATGTGTGTGAGCCAGGCAACATGGTCAGAGTCTCTGATGTCACCAATCCAATTTGTTTGAATCTTTATTGCTTTTCACCGGTATTACACCAACCAACATGTATGTGTACAAAATGTCTATGTAGTGGACATGAGTCAGGCTCATGGTCTCGTTATGAGGTAGCCCTGCCTGAGACTTCAAAATCAGTGTCACCCTCAGCCCAAAGGGAATCTCCTCTTGGTCTAATGGTCAAGATGTTGGTTTCTCCCATGGGAGACCAGGGTTTATATCCAGCCCGCTACAATGGCACCCAACGTGGGACAGTCACGCGTGGGGGAGGAGGTACAAGGGGGGTGAATGTAGCGGACATGAATCTGTGTTATAGGTTCATGATGAGGATGCCTTGCCCTAGGGGGTCTATTTTTTTAGGACTGATAGCCAAAGTAATAGTATTTAAACCAAAGTTTATTCTGAACAATACTAGATTTAAAAAATAACTGCAGTAGGTGCACAGACAAGACAGTTGTGGTAATTGTGTGGCTGCTTTAACTGACAAGTCGAGCTCTGAACTTTAATTCTGAACACCAAACCATAATGAATCTAACCATTAGATGGCGCCATACCATAATAAGCCCATTTCCTCTACCTCAGCAGTCACTCATCAAACGTTACTTGGTCTGACTAATGCTATGTAGCAGACACGGGTGGTTTCAGAACATTATACATCCATAGAGACCACCACTCTCCAGTAGTCTACTCTCAAAATCCATAGAAAGGGCTGGACCATAGTCAGCCACTTGCTGGTTTTGATTGAATTGGCAGGAATTTGCACAGGTGCCATCCCACTAGGCACAAAGTGGTTAAATCAAAGTTTCCACTCCATTTCAACCCCCAGAAATGTATGCGATGACATTGAATCAACGTGAAACTGATTGCATTTACTTGGGGTCTGCTCAGGAAGGAGACGCGTTCTGTCTCCTAGAGATGAACGTATTTTGCTGCAAAAAGTGCAAATCAATCCCAGAACAACAGCAAAGGACCTTGTGAAGATGCTGAGGAAATGGGTACAAAACTATCTATATCCACAGTAAAACGAGTCCTATATTGACATATCCTGAAAGGCCGCTCAGCAAGGAAGAAGCCACTGCTCCAAAACCGCCATAAAAAGCCAGACTACGGTTTGCAACTCCACAACGGGACAAAGATTGTACTTTTTGGAGAAATGTCCTCTGCTCTGATGGAACAAAAATAGAACTGTTTGGCCATAATGACCATCGTTATGTTTTGAGGAAAAAGGGGGATGCTTGCAAGCCCAAGAACAACATCCCCAACCGTGAAGCACGGGCATGGCAGCATCATGTTGTGGGGGTGCTTTGTTGCAGGAGGGACAGGTACACTTCACAAAATAGATGGCATCATGAGGGGGGATTATGGCTATATCTCAAGACATCAGTCAGGAAGTTAAAGCTTGGTCGCAAATGGGTCTTCCAAATAGACAATGACCCCAAGCATACTTCCAAAGTTGTGGCAAAATGGCTTAAGGACAACAAAGTCAAGGTATTGGAGTGGCCATCACAAAGCCCTGACCTCAATCCTATAGAAAATTTGTAGGCAGAACTGAAAAAGCGTGTGCGAGCAAGGAGGCCTACAAACCTGACTCAGTTACACCAGCTCTGTCTGGAGAAATGGGCCAAAATTCACCCAACTTATTGTGGGAAGCTTGTGGAAGGCTACCTGAAACGTTTAACCCAAGTTAAACAATATAAACGATGTGAAATGGCTAGCTAGTTAGCGGGGTGCGTGCTAATAGCATTTCAATCGGTGACGTCACTCGCTCTGAGACCTTGAAGTAGTTGTTTACCTTGCTCTGCAAGGGCCGCAGTTTTTGTGGAGTGATGGGTAACGATGCATCGAGGGTGGCTGTTCTCAATGTGTGTAGAGGGTCCCTGGTTCGAGCCCAGATAGGGGCAAGGAGAGGGACAGAAGCTAAACTCTTACACTACCAAATACTAATTGAGTGTATGTAAACTTCTGACCCAGTGAGAATGTGATGAAAGAAATAAAATTCAGGGGAAAATGTCGGTAGTCAGAGGCTTACCAACATTTTAGGCAAGGCAGACCGTCATTCAGTGCGATGTGTTTTCTCCTTAAACAAATCTAGGTAGGTGTCTGACTGCCAATATTTTCACCCGGTTTCTAAATATTACAATGGGTTTGTTCTTGGTTTGCAAAATGCAGTCTGCACTCTGTTCAAAAGGTGCCAGCCAGGTAGACAACTCTCTGCCAAATACACTCTGCCGGCAAACGCTACAGGTGTGTCCGTGCATTTGAAGGTTGTTACTTGTTACCTAAGCGCTGTGAAATGGTTATGCCTATGTTTAACCTCTGATCTGTGTTAGTGAAAAAGTCTTTCACTCTTCCAGATAGCAACCAGGATGTATGACCATGCCTTGCAAATGGAACCACAGGAGCTTTATGAATGCGTTAAAATATTTAAATTAGCAACAAGGGTGGTTGTTCGGGGTGGGCATATAACAAGAAAGTCTAGCAACCTAAAGGTTATTTGTTCGAATCTCATCACGGACAATTTGAGCTAATTTGCAACTACTGTCTACTTTTTAGCTACTTTTTTATTTCACCTTTATTTAACCAGGTAGGCTAGTTGAGAACAAGTTCTTTGCAACTATTTAGCATGATAGATAATCTATAACCGTTTTAGCTACCCGAAACACTAGCCTTAACCTAACTCCTAACCCCTAGAACTAGCTAACTTTAGCGTTAGCCAGAACAAATTGGAATTCCTCATTTGTTTAGCAAATTCTTAATATATTGTACATTTTGCAAATGTGTAACATATTGTACAAATTACCATTTGTAGCATATCATAAGAATTGTAATTTGTAACATATAAGAAATGGATGATGGACAACCAGAAAATAATACATACCATACGAAACATAACATATCATAATAAATGGAGTGTCTCAGATAAATTTTACCTGGCTAGATCATAAACGAACAAATGTCCAGACAGGATTGACTACACGAATTCCCGGTTTATTAACCCAACTCAACACAGGCTACTGTTCGGCCGTAGCCCGCGCCAAATAAATCAAGGATCAAAGTATAAAACAACTGTGACCATCTCTTGTTAAAAGACTAAACGTAAGCGAGAGAACAAGACAAGTAGACAATGGACCTGATCGGACAGCTCAGAGCCTCTGCTCTTTTCTGTCCATAAGAAACAATTGGATTAGTGGAAGAGGCAGGGCAGGCCAGGAACAAGGAAGAAGGGTGTGGTCAGCAGGGCATCCCCCGAGGCTGAATGCCCTAAGGTTTTTATCAGAACGGCGAGAGAACAATGGCTAAGCATGATCTTATATTTACGGTGCTCCACCCCCTGCCAAATCCCCCCGGCCGTTCCACCAACCACAAGGATGCCCGCACCGGTACATTCCAGGCATTCCTGTGGTTGGCAGATAGCAGGTTGACTGGCACGCCGGACCCAGAGAACACTAGGTACTGATAAATACAACACAACAAACGAACAGCATAACTCAATACACAGCTGTCCGTGCGGGCGGGTCGCTACAATACGAAATGCTCTCAGACCATGTTGCAACATCCTGTCACAACCCACCAGATCTTCCCGTCAGATTTGGGATTTGAACCTGACTCTACCCTATAGGCTACCTACACTTTTTTGAGTGTTGACAGTCAGCAAGCATAGTCTACCATCAGAGACAGATTTGTCTACCTACCCAAATGTAAGGTGTTGGTTAGAAGTAACAAACTTGTTCATGCTTGCGTTCAATCAACATTTTATTATTAGAGATTTAGAGAACATATTACGTTAACACGTGTATGTTGGGTATAATGATTGGTTGACTCATTTTGGGGATCTAGATGGATCTAACCCCAGAACCACGCCTATACATGCGATATACTCCTCTTCGTTACTTTACCATGAGGTGTCCACGCGGTCTTTCTGTGTGCTGATTGGCAAGGAGGTGCACAAACAAGATATGTTTTACCAATGAGAGGGCTGTACATGCAGCAGTTCAGACAGTGCATTCACCGACAGCATGCACAGTCCGGTAACGGGATAGTGAGTATGCGGCTGGCGAGACTGGGTTGGGATGTCTACTCGCCATCCATATAAAACCAATGCGGAGACTTGCTGTTTACAGTCAGCTCAGAATTGTACGGATGATGACAATAAGTAGCTAACATTGTGACAGTATAGTGATTGGAATGCAATCAAACTGTTGGACATTTGTTCATCAGTGGAATTCAATAGACTTAACTAGCTAATAATAGCGGTCGGCTATTTTCCACTTATATTTTCTTAACCACGGGACACTGAACAAATATTAAAATGGTCATCATTACAAAGAAATTGAAGACCTTTGAGGTCGTTTTCCATGATCCTACTAAGGCTTTCTACTCCAGTGGTGACAAGGTAGCCGGGAATATTGTGGTTGAGGTGTCCGAGGTGACCAAGGTGTCAGCTATGAGAGTGTTTGGAATTGGATGCGCAAAAGTGGAGTACGCGAAAGGAAAGCACAGATGCCGTGAAGACATTGAATATCTGAAATACGAAGATACCGTTTATCTGGACCACCAGCCTAGAGGTAATATTACAAACTAAAATATACAAAAAGTAAATGTCTTTGTCTCGAATGTGAATATAGCCATTCAAAGCAGTCGGCAGGCTACATCCGGTGTCATCCAGCTTTTATGCACTGTCACTAGCTGGCTACTGCAGTCTGTGAGTACAGTGTAGTGCGCAAAAATGGAGAATGAGAAATTGTTCTTTATAGACTAGCTATATGTTTTATTTACATACGTCGATGTTTATGGATTATCAAATGCGCCAGGGGTGGTTGTTATTGGCCCATAAGCACTAGAAGTGGACCACGGGTGTCCTGTGGTCTACAGTGGATTGCACAAATAGACCAAAATATATTAACCTAAGAGAGATTGGCTAAATTCATAGTTTAATGAATGGACCATAATGTATTTCTCTCGTCCTCAGATTCCAATGGCTCGGTCACTCTCAGACCAGGGAACAGATATGAGTACATGTTTGGCTTTGAGTTGCCACATCCTGGGTAAGCATCAAGGACTGTAAAAACCTTGTTGTTTGTTTCCTATAAAGGCATAGCATTATGTGGTAATGACAGCATCCCACAACTAAAATTCCTCCTGCTTTTGTCACAGGCAACTGGTGTCGTCCTACAAGGGGAAGTTTGGCTGTGTCCAGTATTATGTCAGGGCTGTGATGGAGAGGCCTTCCCAGCCTGCCTTGCAGTGCGAGAAACACTTTGAGGTGGAGGAGCCCTTGGACGTCAACACCCCTGACCTCCTGGTACATAACAGCTCATTCACATTATCATAATTATCACCACAAGGAATAATGCCATTTGATAGTTATTACATTATACACATTGCTACTTGACAATGATTGTATTATACACCTTGTTCTCCTGAATGAGCCATGTAATGATGATGCATGGCTTAATAATGTTAATGACAATTGTATAACTTTGCCATAACTAGCTATACAAGAGAGATTATAAGGTGTGGGTGGATGGTGTTAGGCTTTATGGTTGACTTGCAATCAACATGTTTGGTGATTTATGTTTAACTCATGTTAATGTTTCTCATTGTTTCTTGTCCAGGCTCCAGCTGCAGGTACGAAGGAGAAGAAGCTCACCTGCATGTTCATCCCAGATGGACATGTGTCCATCAGTGCCAAGATCGACCGCAAGGGCTTCTGCGAGGGCGAGGACATCTGCATCAATGCAAAGTTTGAAAACACCTGCTCACGTATCGTGGTGCCCAAGGCAGCCATCATGGTCAAGCACACCTACCAGGCCAATGGCAGGACCAAGGTCCTGGGGCAGAAGCTCTCAGTCGTGAGGGGCAACCATATCATCTCGGGCATGTGTGACATGTGGCAGAGCAAGACCATCCGAGTGCCTAGGCTCAAGCCCTCACTCCTGGGGTGCGACATCATTCACGTGGACTATGCCCTCAGGGTGAGTCATAAACTTGAGACAACTTGTTGCTTGATATAGGCTCATACCATAAACCTCACATTGAAAATGATTGAAAGGACTTGTAACTTAGGAATGACATATCTATCTATCCATCAGATCTATGTCCACATTCCCGGCAGTGACAAGGTGGTCCTAGAGTTGCCCCTGGTCATCGGGAACATCCCCTTCAATGGCTTTGGCAGCCGCACCAACAGCATGAGCAGCCAGGCAGAGTCCCTGAACACCCCCTTCAGTAGCTTTGGGTCGCTGTGCCTCCCGTCACAACCCCCCAGCTACAGCAACATCTCCCGCGACTGCCGTATCGACTCCGCCCTCACACCTCTGTTGGTCAACTACGACGCAGATGAGGATGAAGGACTGTTCATGCGCGCCCCCGAGCTTTGGTACCCTCCTCCCCCTGCCTACACTGAGGTAAGGAGATGGAGAATAGAAGATAGACATTTAACCAATATAGTCAGTTACTAGTGAAAGTGAAGCAGATAGCACTGAGTTTGCACTGTTGCAAATGTGGACTAATTGTTTTTTTTTCCAACTGTTTCTTTCTTTCTTTTCAACTTTCTCTCAGGTTGACGAGGATCTCAAACAGCAATAGCCATGTTCTTCGGGTCTGCTGAACCACGAGTAAGAGTTGCAATTAATCCCCGTTGTAGTCTAAGCACAGGTGGTTAGCCTTAGTGAGATCGGGGAACGGACTGGTGACTGGTTAAAGAGCAGCACAGCTGTGAAGCAGAAAGAGTGTGGGACCCTAGCCCTGAAGACTCTTTCAAGGAACAGAACTGAGATGTGGAGTTGAGAGTCAAGTTGAAGTGAAACTATTCAGGTTGAATGAGTATGGATTGTAGATGTTGGTGTCCACTCCACATTCACTATCACCATTGCAGTCTTCAGAAACTGATTGTTCTACAGTTGAAGTCAGAAGTTTACATACACTTAGGTTGGAGTCATTAAAACTAGTTTTTCAAGCACTCCACAAATGTATTATTGACAAACTAGTTTTGGCAAGTCGGTTAGGACATCTACTTTGTGCATGACACAAGTCATTTTCCAACAATTGTTTAGAGACAGATTATTTCACTTATCATTCACTATATCACAATTCCAGTGGGCCAGAGGTTTACATACACTAAGTTGACTGTGCCTTTAAACAGCTTGGGAAATTCCAGAAAATTATATCATGGCTTTAGAAGCTTCTGATAGGCTAATTGACATCATTTGAGTCAATTGGAGGTGTACCTGTGGATGTATTTCAAGCCTACCTTCAAACTCAGTGCCTCTTTGCTTGGCATCATGGGAAAATAAGAAGAAATCATCCAAGATCAAAGAAAAAAAATTGTAGACCTCCACAAGTCTGGTTCATCCTTGGGAGCAATTTCCAAATGCCTGAATGTACCATGTTCATCTGTACAAACAATAGTACGCAAGTATAAACACCATGGGACCACGCAGCCGCCATACCGCTCAGGAAGGAGACACGTTCTGTCTCCTGGAGATGAACATACTTTGGTGCGAAAAGTGCAAATCAATTCCAGAACAACAGCAAAGGACCTTGTGAAGATGCTGGAGGAAACGGGTACAAAAGTATCTATCCACAGTAAAACGAGTCCTATATCGACATAACCTGAAAGGCCTCAGCAAGGAAGAAGCCACTGCTCCAAAACCGCCATAAAAAAGCAAGACTACGGTTTGCAACTGCACATGTTGACAAAGATCATACTATTTGGAGAAATGTCCCCTGGTCTGACAAAAATAGAACTGTTTGGCCATAATGACCATCGTATATGTTTGGAGGAAAAAGGGGGAGGCTTGCAAGCCGAAGAACAACATCACAACCGTGAAGCACGGGGGTGGCAGCATCATGTTGTGGAGGTGCTTTGCTGCAGGAGGGACTGGTACACTTCACAAAATAGATGGCATCATGAGGGGGGGGAATTATGTGGAAATATATGAGGCAACATTTCAAGACATCAGTCAGGAAGTTAAAACTTGGTCACAAATGGGTCTTCCAAATGGACAATGACCCCAAGCATACTTCCAAAGTTGTGGCAAAATGGACAACAAAGTAGAGGTATTGCAGTGACCATCACAAAGACCAGACCTCAATCCTATAGAAAATGTGTGGGCAGAACTGAAAAAGCATGTGCGAGCAAGGAGGCCTACAAATCTGACTCAGTTACACCAGCTCTATCAGTTGGAATGGGCCAAAATTCACCCAACTTTTTGAGGGAAGCTTGTGGAAGGCTACCCGAAACATTTGACCCAAGTTCAACAATTTAAAGGCAATGCTACCAAATACTAATTGAGTGTATTTAAATTTCTGACCCACTGGGAATGTGATGAAAGAAATAAAAGCTTAAATAAATAATTCTCTACTATTATTCTGACATTTCACGTTCTTAAAATAAAGTGGATTAAATGTCAGGAATTGTGAAAAACTGAGTTTAAATGTATTTGGCTGAGGTGTATGTAAATTTCCGACTTCAACTGTATGTCTGTCTGTAAACCCTCTAGTCATTCCACGGTAGTTCTGTACCTCAGTGTGTTCGAGCATTTTGACAGTTGTCATATTCTCTCAGAGGAATGAAACAATGTTAGAATTCACATCCATACATTGAGTGTGCACAGCTATCATTTTAGATCAGACAGATACAATGCTGTGACCATGCAAAAGTAGTGAAGGGATAGAAAGTTTAAATTTTATATTCTGTTGCACTTTATGTTAATATCATTGGCTCTTAATTAGATAATTAAAAATGACATATTTTTGTATTCATAATAGTCTTCCAGATTATACTAGGTCATTTTACAATACTGTTAACTCAGTGGTTTATGGTAGAAGAGAGTGACTTTTCATGGTAATGACCAAGCTTGCCGAATGGGAATGACTAAATGGGAGATCTACATTATGTTTTGAATTTGGGTATGTGAAAATGCGAGAAGTATTTTATATGAGGAGAACCTATGGGTAGGTTTTCTATGCAAAGAAAAAATATTAAATTCTGAATTGTTTCCCTGTCTCTGCCTTTCTTATATTTGCTTATTTTCAAGGTCTGAAAAATATTTGTCTCCAAAGACTCTAGATTTGACCTTAGGTAAATGAACAAATTGGAATGTGGAATGTGTCTATTCCAGCTGTAACGCTTGTCTGTGGTGAGAGGAGGACCAAGGTGCAGCGTGGTAAGTGTTCATATTTTAAATATTTTAATGAACACTGAAAACAAAACAATAAACAACCAACGAACAGTCCTGTAAGGTGCAACACCACACTAAACAGAAAATAACCACCCACAAAACACAATGGAAAACAGGCTACCTAAATATGGCTCTCAATTGAGAACCATACCAGGCCAAACACAGAAATAGAAAATCATAGACAAACTAACATAGACAACCCACCCAACTCACGTCCTGACCATACTAAAACAAAAGACAAAACAAAGGAACTAAGGTCAGAACGTGACAGTACCCCCCCAAAGGTGCAGACTCCGGCCGTAAAATCTGAACCTATAGGGGAGGGTCTGGGTGGGTGTCTGTCCTCGATGGCGGCTCTGGCGCGGGACGTGGATCCCACTCCACCATAGTCTTTCTCCGCCTCCTTAACCTCCTCCATGGCCTCTTAAGAGCGGCAACCCTCGGCGCCGACCTCGGACTGGGGACCCTAGCCACGGGTCCCGAATGGACGGGAGATTCCGGCAGAGCCGGACAGGCGGGAGACTCCAGCAGCGCCGGACAGGCGGGAGACTCCGGCAGCGCTGGAGTGAAGGGCGATTCTGGCATCGCCGGCATGACTGACGGCTCTGACAGCTCCTGGCTGACTGACGACTCTGGCAGCTCCTGGCTGACTGACGGCTCTGGCAGCTCCTGGCTGACTGACGGCTCTGACAGCTCCTGGCTGACTGACGGCTCTGGCAGCTCCTGGCTGACTGACGGCTCTGACAGCTCCTGGCTGACTGACGGCTCTGGCAGCTCCTGGCTGACTGACGGCTCTGGCAGCTCCTGGCTGACTGACGGCTCTGGCAGTTCCTGGCTGACTGACGGCTCAGGACAGACGGGCGGCTCTGGCAGCTCAGGATAGATTGGCGGCTCTGGAAGCTAAGGACAGGAGGAAGGCTCTGGCAGCGCTGGACAGGTGGGAGCACCTGTAGGAAGAAGACGGAGAGACAGCCTGGTGCGGGGGGCTGCCACCGGAGGGCTGGTGCGTGGAGGTGGCACCGGATAGACCAGACCGTGAAGGCGCACAGGAGGTTTCGAGCACCGAGCCTGCCCAACCCTACTTGGCTGAATGCTCCCCGTAGCCAGGCCAGTGCGGCGAGGTGGAATAGCCCGCACTGGGCTGTGCTGGCGAACCGGGGACACCATACGTAAGGCTGGTGCCATGTACACCGGCCCGAGGAGAAGCACTGGAGACCCGATGCGCTGAGCCGGCTTCATGGCACCTGGCTCGGTGCCCACTCTAGCCCGGCCGATACGAGGAGCTGCAATGTACCGCACCGGGCTATGCACACGCAACGGGGACACCGTGCGCCTCACGGCATAACACGGTGCCTGCCCGGTCCCTCTCGCTCTCCAGTAAGCACGGGGAGTTGGCTCAGGTCTCCTACCTGACCTACCCACACTCCCCGTGTGTCCCCCCCAATACATTTTTGGGGCTGCCTCTCGGGCTTCCAGCCGCGCTTCCGTGCTGCCTCCTCATACCGCCGCCTCTCAGCTTTCGCTGCCTCCAGCTCTGCCTTGGGGCGGCGATATTCCCCAGCCTATGCCCAGGGTCCTTTGCCGTCCAGGATCTCCTCCCAAGTCCAGTTCTCCAGGTATCGCTGCCTCTCGTCACCACGCTGCTTGGTCCTTTCTTGGTGGGTGGTTCTGTAACGCTTGTCTGTGGTGGAAGGAGAGGAGGACCAAGGTGCAGCGTGGTAAGTGTTCATATTTTAAATATTTTAATGAACACTGAAAACAAAACAATAAACAACCAACGAACAGTCCTGTAAGGTGCAACACCACACTAAACAGAAAATAACCACCCACAAAACACAATGGAAAACAGGCTACCTAAATATGGTTCTCAATCAGGGAAAACGATTGACAGCTGCCTCTGATTGAGAACCATACCAGGCCAAACACAGAAATAGAAAATCATAGGCTAACTAACATAGACAACCCACCCAACTCACACCCTGACCATACTAAAACAAAAGACAATACAAAGGAACTAAGGTCAGAACGTGACACCAGCAAGTTTGTCAATGCATTTGACCAGAACGTAAGCCTTGTCCAAGCCAGAACAGCAGGAGCTTATCTCCTGTTTCTGTAGCATGAGGCAGCTTGATGTAGAAGTACATCTCGGACAGGACGCTCGTCTGTTACAGGGACATACCCCAAATCCATCTCCTTAACACTGAGTACCAAGCAGGGAGGCATCAGGTCCCATTTTTGGCATCTTTGGTAAGACTCAAACCCCCAACCTTTCAATATCAGGGTTGACACTAAATATAATGCCACTGCAGTTTACCAATGGCCCTTCATAAATTACCTCTCAACAGAGGGGCTGCATATTGACACTGTCATTGTCACGCCCTGATCTGTTTCACCTGTCTTTGTGCTTGTCTCCACCCCCCTCCAGGTGTCACCCATCTCCCCCGTTATCCACTGTATTTTTATACCTGTCTTCTCTGTTTGTCTGTTGCCAGTTAGTTTTGTTTCATCAAGCCTACTAGTGGTTTTCCCTCTGTTCCTGTCGCTTTGTTTTTCCCGGTTTTGACCTTTTCTGCCCACCATGACCCTGAGCCTGCCTGCCTTCTGTCCTGTACCTTTGCCCCACTACTCTGGATTATCGACCCCTGCCTGCCTTGACCTGTCGCTTGCCTGCCCCTGTTGCTTTAATAAAAATTGTTACTTCGATACAGTCTGCATTTGGCTCTTACCTAAAATGTGATAGTACGAACTGGCCATGACTGACCCAACAGACTTGGATCCCCTCTGCAACGCCATCTCCTCCCAAGGAGCCACTATTGGTAGGCACGAGGAGTTGCTTCGTGGTCTGATGGAAGAGTTCCTGGCCGTGGGCCGAACGGCACAACCTAGCATTGGACACACTGTGGGAGCAATTCTGTGGGTTGTCTACTAGGCAGCCTACCACGACGGTAACCTCCCAGCCCCTCAGTAACCCGGCTGATAGCAGCGCCATCACCCTGGTTTCCCGGGAACCTCGCTTGCCTCCCCCGGAGTGCTTCAATGGAGACTCGGACACCTGTCGGCGGTTCTCGCTCAGTGTTCCCTCGTCATGGAGCTGTAGCCTTCCTCCTTCCCCTCGGACCGCTCTAAGATAGCGTACCTCATCATGTCCGTGAGGGCCCTCGCCTGGGATACGGCCATTTGGGAACAACAGTTGGCCGTATGCTTCAGTCTGGGGGGATTTGTGGCGGAGGTGAGAAAATATAATTTTTCTTCTCCGCCTACTCACCACCCCTCTCCATGCCATCCTGCTGTGGGGTGACCAGTCCAAGTCTCTTCAGGTACTCATCGACTTAGGGGCCGATGTGAGTCTTATGGACATTACCCTGGCGTCCGAGCTGGGCATCCCCACTCAACCCCTCTCCATTCCCATGGATGTTAGAGCGCAGGACAGGCCAAATTACGAGTGTCAGGGAACCACAGCGAGACGATCCAATTCCTGCTAGTTGAGTCTCTGCAGGTTCCCGCGGTATTGGGATTCTCTTGGCTCCAGCAACACAATCCCTCTATTGACAGGGCTACTGGTGCCATCGTGGGCTGGGGCCCGCCCTGCCACACTCATTGCCTGAAGTCAGCTCTGCCTGCCCCGGGACGTCTTCCTGGGGGCTTGGAACTTGCCCCAGACCTCTCCACCAGCCCTGCAGAGTCCCAGGACCTCCGGGAGGGATTCAATAAGGTCCAGGCCACTTCATTTCCACAACACCGACCGGTATCCAAGAAGGTCAAGCCAGATGCGCTGGCACGCGGCTATAACCCTGCGGCTATAGCCCTGCGGCTACACCCCCGAAAGCTGAGACCTTTCCCTCCTGCCTCCAAGAACATTAGCCCCTCTGCTGTTTGTCCTCTGTTGCCCCATACTCTCCATACACTTCCCACCTTTCCTGTGTCTAGAATTAATACCATGGCCCACCCCTCTCCCCCGTCTCATCGATGGCCAACCAGTGTACAGGGTGAGAAGTCTCCTGATGGTTCGACCTCGGGCAGGTGATTCCGGTACCTGGTTGACTGGGAAGGTTATGGCTCGGAGGAGAGGTGCTGGGTCTCCGCTAGGGACATCCTGGAACCAGGCCTTATCTCAGAGTTCCAACGCCAGCACCCCGCTCAACCAGGTATGCGCCCAGGTAGGACGCCAGGTGGCATCCCTAGAGAGAGAGGGGGGTTACTGTCACACCATGATCTGTTTCACCTGTCTTTGTGCTTGTCTCCACCCCCCTCCAGGTGTCACTCATCTTTCCCGTTATCCCCTGTGTATTTATACCTGTGTTCTCTGTTTGTCTGTTGCCAATTTGTTTTGTTTCATCAAGCCTACCAGCATTCCCCCTATACCTGTGTTCTATGTTTGTCTGTTGCCAATTTGTTTTGTTTCATCAAGCCTACCAGCATTTCCCCCCTCTGTTCCTGTCTCTTTATTGTTCCTGTTTTGTCCTTTTCATCCCGCCCTGAGTCTGCCTGTCGTCCTGTACCTTTGCCCCACTACTCTGGATTATCGACAATGGGAAGCAGAGAGCAACACTTTAGTAATTAAGTCACTTATTCATCCTTACTAAACAGTAACTCATGAAAAATTATAGAATTATTGAGCTGACAGCAGGGAATCTGATGATACAAACATACCTGCTGTGAATGACTTAGGTGAACCACAGTTCATCAGCAGAATGAAATGTTGACTAGATGTTATTATTGTAGTTCACTGACCATGAACTGTAACTCATGACCAAATTACATACATTGATACAATGAAATGTCATAAATTCAGTCAAGTTCTTCCACACCGATCTCAACAAACCATTTCTGTATGGACGTCGCTTTGTGCACAGGGCCATTGTCATGCTGAAACAGGAACTGGCCTTCTCCAAACTGTTACCACAAAGTTGGAAGCACAGAATTGTCTAGAATGTCATTGTATGCTGTAGCATTAAGATTTCCCTTCACTGGCCCAAACCATGAAAAACAGCCCCAGACCATTTTGGAACTTGGAAGTGAGTGTTGCAACTGAGGACAGACAATGTTTACACGCTGTGCGCTTTAGCACTTGATGGTCCTGTTCTGTGAGCTTGTGTGGCCTACCACTTTGCGGCTGAGCTGTTTTTGCTCCTAGACGTTTCCACTTCACAATAACATCACTTACAGTTGACCAGGGCAGCTCTAGCAGGGCAGAAATTTGACAAACTGGCATCCTATGACTGTGCCACATTGAAAGTCACTGAGCTCTTCAGTAAGACCATTCTACTGCCAATGTTTGTCTATGGAGATTGCATGGCTGTGTGCTCGATTTTATACACCTATCAGCAACGGGTGTGGCTGAAATACTTTTGTATGTATAGTGTTTGAAAATAAAGATATCAAGAAGAATTAGGGGAAAGGTTGATCAGCAGATACTGTATATAAAGGAGAGTGATGGAAATGAACAGATAGGCTGACCAAAATAACCCAGTGCATCAATCTGTCTCTCTCACTCTTACTGTCACACAGACACACAGACACACACACAGACACAGTTTCTGATTAGCTGGAAACAATTTGGGACCAACCCTATGTGGCACAGAAGATCCAGTGTTACTCTTAGGTATTAGCTAGGTTGTGGATGGCATTGAGGTGATGTAACACACTCTAACTGGACAGGACAAATGTGACAGGCTCTGTACACTATAAACCAGGGTTATGATAAGCAGGGAAAACATATGGATACTTATGGGTCATCTGGAAACAACACTCAGTAGTCCTAACATAAGATAACATGTAGTTTATTAGTTCACATGAGATGGACATTTGACTTCTGCTTTTATCCAACCCCCGATACACACACACACATTAGGTTGGAGAGGCTGGAGGAGAGGACAGCCGCAGTGCAGTTCTTAATGAGCAGTTTAGGGGGTTCCTTTCTCAAGGGAATATCAGCATTAGGTTCCCCGCTCACTTCCCCCTCCCATCGAGGCTACTGCTGCTCCCATTACATACAGGATTGTAAAGTGGCATTCATGTAGCACTCTCTATGCATGAGTTAGCCTGCAGAGCAGGGGGCTGGGGTGGTGGTTAATGACAACCACACCAAGTTGGGTAGCTGGCAGCAAGCCACCAGAAACCCTATGCTGTTGTTTACTTACTTCTACAGCTGTTCGAAAAGAGCAACCCCTCTCAAAAAAGCATCTGTCTCACTCTCTCGCTCTCGCTCTCTCTATATTTCCTAGCTGCCCTGCTATCTGTTGAGGGCCCACCAACTCAATGCTATCCCAAAGGATCTTGCCAAGTAGGTCGTTGTCACAACCCCCATCTACCTCTAGAGCATGGCTGATGCCAACCTAAACCCTACCCAACTAGTTTTTTTTAAATTATTTTTTATTTACCCTTTATTTAACTAGGCAAGTCAGTTAAGAACAAATTCTTATTTACAATGACGGCCTACCAAAAGGCCTCCTGCGGGGACGGGGGCCTGGGATAAAATTTTTAAAAAACAATATAAATATAGGACAAAACACACATCACAACAAGTGAGACACAACACTACATAAAGAGAGACCTAAGACGACGACGACACAAGGCAGCAAAACATGACAAAACAGCATGGTAGCAACACAACATGACAACAACATGGTAGCAACACAACATGGTAGCAGCACAAAAACATGGTACAAACATTATTGGGCAAAGTCAACAGCACAAAGAAGGCAAAGACAAAAATACATCATACAAAGCAGCCACAACTGTCAGTAAGAGTGTCCATGATTGAGTCTTTTAATGAAGAGATTGAGATAAAACTGTCCAGTTTGAGTGTTTGTGTTTGAATCTCAACGCATGATTTGGCACCAGTGGCCTTTTGACCAAATATGGAACTACATTATTTTTGGAAACCTGAATGCATCAAAACAATTATATTACACACAGAGAGACACACATACGTACTAAAAAATGTAATTCAATTTCCCTTGAACTGTTAGTATGAATTGCAGCATAATGGCACACTTCTCATATCAACGAGTACATCCCACTGTGATAGAATTATAAGCTGACACCTCTCGATATAGCACAAGCACAGAAGATCAAACTTAGTTGGGGTCTAATAATATCGCACTAACTTTTGCTATCATGGTTAAAAAGTCCTCTGGGGTCCATTGGACAGTGTGTTTATATAACCAGCAAAGCTTCGAACAGCGCCCTAACTTGCCTCATAATTGTGACAGGTCTCCCGGCTCGTCCATGTTGCCCACTTGAACCACTGCTCAATCATAGCCATACTGTGCAACACAATGAAAATCAGTTGCTCTGACAAAGACAATTTGTTGAAACGCTTTAGTTTGTGTGCTTTTAATCTCACTTATATCTTGTTTCAATTGTCATTCAGTACTGTTGCAGTATATATATGGCCGAAAATCAACCTTCCATCCATTTTGCATTTTAAGTGGGTTTGATTTACTCACTCACACTTAACATCTGCCCTATATGATTTAAAGGTTTTGGCTTATTACAGATATAGGACAGTATGCATGCACTCTAGCGTACTTCTATTTCAGCTACCCTGAAAGCAAAGAGAAAGAGATGGTCAACAAACCCGCTAAATATAGGCTAACTTCTGCAACTTCGTCCAAAGGTTTAACATGAACTTTGAAAAAAGCAACAGCTCTTCAAAGGCCAACCATTTAATTCAGGGTCCCTTTGAGAGAGCTGGGTTGATTTTTCCTTTGACCTGGCTTTGCCTTCGTACAATGCTCCTCCCCACTCTTTTCAAGCACACTCTATTTCACCCTCACCTGTGATATCACCTTTCTGTGATCATGAGCCATCCTCACTACCCTATTGGCCATTAGTTCCAGTCACGTAGTCTATGATTGATGGATGTCTAATTTACATGAATTCAGTGTGGGATGATGATGATGACGTGTGCTAGAGGACTGATTTTTTTCTAAACTTTAAGCACATCAATTGACTAAGTACAACACACAAAATCACACAGTAACTTTTTCACCAAACCTGATTCAGTGTTTCATCTATGCCAAAATACCTTTCATATAAGGTAATTGCCTTTCACAATGCAATGCTCACAACACTTCTCATATGATTC
The DNA here is from genome assembly GCF_018296145.1 of Oncorhynchus tshawytscha. Classification (NCBI taxonomy): domain Eukaryota; kingdom Metazoa; phylum Chordata; class Actinopteri; order Salmoniformes; family Salmonidae; genus Oncorhynchus; species Oncorhynchus tshawytscha. Next base: position 14,892,802 of record NC_056451.1, on the reverse strand, counting down.
TCTTCTCATTTGTTTAAATACATTTGAGCATCACTTAATCCAACTGTGTTTAATGGCTAATCACTTAACCGTTTGGTAAACCTATAGACTTTAAACTGGTTTGTCTACTATTTATGGATTTTGAGAACTACAGAAATAAAATGTGTGTTTGTAATGTATAAACATCTAAATGATATGTATGATACATGATAACCATACATAATGACTACTCGTTATTGCTAATTGATTTCACATAATGGTAATCACAGTTGGTCACCATATAAAAGGGTGTGAAAACATGCAATTTCTTTCAAATAGAGCATGATAGGAATGGAGAGGAAGAAATCAAAGAGCGCGTGGACAAGGGGCCCATTCGGAGAGGTCAAAGAGGTGGACATCAGAGAGGAGGCAGACGGCTGGGAACTGTGTCGCATGATGATTGGTGGTTCCTCAGAATGGCTATGACCTAGGTGATATTTGTGAACAGCACTGAAATATGTCATAATACTGAGTTCAGTAAAACAATAACTACAATGCAGTAATAATGATAAAGGATACAAAGCTACTCAACTGGGGATACCCCCCCCCCCTGACTTCAAGTTGGCCCACTTTTCATTTTCACCCATGAACTGAACATGCACTCATCTCATGTTTTCAGGAATATTACAACCACTCACAGTCAAGATTCGTCACAAGTTGACCTCTAATGCCATTGGATGTGCCATAGTGTGCGTTAGTACAGTCATTGGGATGTGTGTGTTTATTTTTGTTTGGGTGAGGGTTTATTCCCTACATTCTCTACATCCTGGCTACTCTTCACACTGCTGCATGCTGTACACATTTGACAGTGACAGATGGCAGTGACCCTCTTCTGCTGTATACTCATTTTAGAACATTTTATGAGACAAAGTTTATAACCAACTCACCCCCCTGAAATTACAACACATCTCAAGAAACTAACTGATTTTGAATAATACAATCTTAGTCAAAAGAGGATATCAGGAATTACACACACAAAACATGCACACACTGAGGACATCAGGGAAGCCTTGAAGTCTGGAATAAACACTGAATTGTGAGTGCTAAGACCAGAAGAAATGGCAGACCTGCAAGGTCAGGATAGACAAAATGCAAGATGTGCTCAGTCTACACATTTACAATGTTGTTACTTGACTATGTGAATATTTATTGCAATTTACACCGTCCACAACATTATGTCCACATAAAGTTAGTCTAGTTTAATTAAAATCCATGATAAATTTTTTTTATTGTTAAACATACTCTTCAGCTTATCCTGTTGTACATGGCATTTCTATTATCCTGCCAATGTCAACAGGGTTATTATGTCAACAGCAGTTTTTCTGATAGTGGTGAAATTATATTGGGCAGTTGGTAAGTCAGAGATATCAGGAAATAGTGGAGTGTTTGTCCTTTGTGGGGTTGTTGAGAAGTGACTTTGTCTGGAAAACCCAAACGGTGAAAACAATACTTGCGCCTGACCATCTTATATGAGTGTTTTTGCTTTTTCGATTCTGTGACCTTGAGTTAAAGTATGAGAACATTCAAATAGCTCAAATCAACTTCATCAGAACCACCACAGGCTGACGGGGTTTGCCGTGACGTACCAACCTGTGGGTGTTGGCACAACCATCTACGAATACTGCCAAAGCTTGCAAGGGTCTAAACATATTGTAGTTGATCATCGGATGCCCGTGAATTTGTTTTATTTCTTGACAAGGATAATCTCACTCTATTCAAGCAAGCAAGAACTGCATGCTGAGGAGATTCAATAACCATACCTATCATTCAAATGTTATGAGCCGAATACTTTATTTGTCACTATCATTCTGTACTAATGTTGTGTTGTAATTACTGAACTACAGCATTTGGGGCAGGGTCATGACCCCAAGCAGTGAAACTGAGACACTCAATCTATATGCCATATTTAAGTCCCAAATGAACTAGTCATGAGTTCATATAACACACAGTTCGTGCCATGAAACTGGGGCTCTAGCGTCTGTCTCATATGGGCAACACGTTCTTAACACGGCACATTCACCATCACCACTAAGGATTGAAGGAATACCTCAATAGACAAGTGAGGTGTTTGATAATAGTGCCAGAGGAGATGGCTGCCGTTTTACAGTCCCCTAACCAATTGTGCTATTGTATTTGTTTTTTCATGTTATTTGTAACTTATTTTGTACATAATGTTTCTGCCACTGTCTCTTATGATGGAAAAGAGCTTCTAGATATCAGGACAGCGATTACTCACCCCGTACTGGAAGAATATTTTCTCTTTAACAAGTCGGACACTAAGGATTTACTCCAGACACACGACAAGGCCCTCATCCCTATTATTCGCAGGAGAAAGAGACAGAGATATTGGGACGTAGGTCTGGGTGCCTTGTAAGGATCCAACTGCGAGTGCCTTTACCATCGGTCCTGTTAGCCAATGGACAATCATTGGATAATACAATAGGCAAACTATGAGCACGTATATCCTACCAACGGGACATTAAAAACTGTAATATCATGTCGTGGCTGAACGACGACATGAATAACATACACCTGGCGAGTTTTACTCTTTTTCGGCAGGATAGAGCAGCCACCTCTAGTAAGACAAGGGGTGGTGGTCTATGTATGTTTGTAAACAACAGCTGGTGCACGAAATCTCAAGTCTCAAGGTTTTTTCTTGCCTGAGGTAGAGGATCTCATGATAAGCTGTAGACCACACTATTTACCACCACAAACCGATGCTGGCACTAAGACCGCACTCAATGAGCTGTATATGGCCATAAGCAAACAGGAAGATGCTCATCCAGAGGCAGCACTCCTAGTGGCCGGGGACTTTAATGCAGGGAAACTTAAATCCGTTTTACCTCATATCTAACAGCATGTTACATGTGCAACCAAAGGGGGGAAAAAACTCTAGACCTGTCACGTTCTGACCTTTATTTCCTTTGTTTTCTCTTTATTTAGTATGGTCAGGGCGTGAGTTGGGGTGGGCAGTCTATGTATGTTTTTCTATGTTGGGGTTTTGAGTTCAGCCTAGTATGGTTCTCAATCAGAGGCAGGTGTCGTTCTGCAGGCAGAACAGTTGAAACTGGGGCAGCAAAATGGCCAGGTGGATTGGGGACAGCAAGGAGTCATCATGCCAGGTAGTCTTGAGGCATGGTCCTAGGGCTCAGGTCCTCCAAGAGAGAGAAAGAAAGAGAGAATTAGAGAGAGCATACTTAAGTTCACACAGGACACCGGATAAGACAGGAGAAATACTATAGATATAACAGACTGACCCTAGCCCCCCGACACATAAACTACTGCAGCATAAATACTGGAGGCTGAGACAGGAGGGGTCAGGAGACACTGTGGCCCCATCCGATGATACCCCCGGACAGGGCCAAACAGGCAGGATATCCACACCCACTTTGCCAAAGCACAGCCCCCACACCACTAGAGGGATATCTTCAAACACCAACTTACCTTCCTGAGACAAGGCCGAGTATAGCCCACAAAGATTTCCGCCACGGCACAACCCAAGGGGGGCGCCAACCCAGACAGGAAGACCACGTCAGCGACTCAACCCACTCAAGTGACGCACCCCTCCTAGGGACGGCATGGAGGAGCACCAGTAAGCCAGTGACTCAGCCCCTGTAATAGGGTTAGAGGCAGAGAATCCCAGTGGAGAGAGGGGAACCGGCCAGGCAGAGACAGCAAGGGAGGTTCGTTCCTTTCCGTTCACCTTCACACTTCTGGGCCAGACTACACTCAATCATAGGACCTACTGAAGAGATGAGTCTTCAGTAAAGACTTAAAGGTTGAGACAGAGTCTGCGTCTCTCACATGGGTAGGCAGACCATTCCATAAAAATGGAGCTCTATAAGAGAAAGCCCTGCCTCCAGCTGTTTGCTTAGAAATTCTAGGGACAATTAGGAGGCCTGCGTCTTGTGACCATAGCGTACGTGTAGGTATGTAGAGACCAAATCGGAAAGATAGGTAGGACAAAGCCCATGTAATGCTTTGTAGGTTAGCAGTAAAACCTTGAAATCAGCCCTTGCCTTAACAGGAAGCCAGTGTAGGGAGGCTAGCACGGGAGTAATATGATCACATTTTTGGGTTCTAGTCAGGATTCTAGCAGCCGTATTTAGCACTAACTGAAGTTTCTTTAGTGCTTTATCCGGGTAGCCGTAACAAAAGCATGGATTCATTTTTCTGCATCATTTTTGGACAGAAAGTTTCTGATTTTTGCAATGTTACATAGATGGAAAAAAGCTGTCCTTGAAACAGTCTTGATATGTTCTTCAAAAGAGAGATCAGGGTTCAGGGTAACGCTGAGGTCCTTCACAGTTTTATTTGAGACGACTGTACAACCATCAAGATTAATTGTCAGATTCAACAGAAAATCTCTTTTTTTCTTGGGACCTAGAACAAGCATCTCTGTTTTGTCCGAGTTTAAAAGTAGAAAGTTTGCAGCCATCCACTTCCTTATGTCTGAAACACATGCTTCTAGCGAGGGACATTTTGGGGCTTCACCATGTTTCATTGAAATGTACAGCTGTGTGTCATCCCCATAGCAGTGAAAGTTAACATTATGTTTTCGAATGACATCCCCAAGAGGTCAAATATATAGTGAAAACAATAGTGGTCCTAAAACGGACCTTGGGGAACACCAAAATTTACAGTTGATTTGTCAGAGGACAAACCATTCACAGAGACAAATTGATATCTTTCCAACAGATAAGATCTAAACCAGGCCAGAACTTGTCCGTGTAGACCAATTTGGGTCTCCAATCTCTCCAAAAGAATGTGGTGATCGATGGTATCAAAAGCAGCACTAAAGTCTAGGAGCACGAGGACAGATGCAGAGCCTCGGTCTGACGCCATTAAAAGGTAATTTACCACTTTCACAAATGCAGTCTCAGTGCTATGATGGGGTCTAAACCCATACTGAAGCATTTCGTATCCATTGTTTGTCTTCAGGAAGGCAGTGAGTTGCCGCGCAACAGTTTTTTCTAAATTTTTTGAGAGGAATGGGAGATTCGATAAAGGCCAATAGTTTTTTTATATCTTCTGGGTCAAGGTTTGGCTTTTTCAAGATAGGCCTTATTACTGCCACTTTTAGTGGGTTTGTACACATCCCGTGGATAGAGAGCCGTTTATTATGTCCAACATAGGAGGGCCAAGCAGAGGAAGCAGCTCTTTCAGTAGTTTAGTTGGAATAGGGTCCAGTATGCAGCTTGAAGGTTTAGAGGCCATGATTATTTTCATCATTGTGTCAAGAGATATACAGTGGGGATAACAAGTATTTGATACACTGCCGATTTTGCAGGTTTTCCTACTTACAAAGCATGTAGAGGTCTGTAATTTTTTATCATAGGTACACTTCAACTGTGAGAGATGGAATCTAAAACAAAAATCCAGAAAATCACATTCTATGATTTTTAAGTAATTAATTTGCATTTTATTGCATGACATAAGTATTTGATCACCTACCAACCAGTAAGAATTCCGGCTCAGACCTGTTAGTTTTTCTTCAAGAAGCCCTCCTGTTCTCCACTCTTTACCTGTATTAACTGCACCTGTTTGAACTCGTTACCTGTATATAAGACACCTGTCCACACACTCAATCAAACAGACTCCAACCTCTCCACAATGGCCAAGACCAGAGAGCTGTGTAAGGACATCAGGGATCAAATTGTAGCCTTGCACAAGGCTGGGATGGGCTACAGGACAAGAGGCAAGCAGCTTGGTGAGAAGGCAACAACTGTTGGCGCAATTATTAGAAAATGGAAGAAGTTCAAGATGACGGTCAATCACCCTCGGTCTGCGGCTCCATGCAAGATGTCACCTCGTGGGGCATCAATGATCATGAGGAAGTTGAGGGATCAGCCCAGAACTACACGGCAGGACCTGGTCAATGACCTGAAGAGAGCTGGGACGACAGTCTCAAAGAAAACCATTAGTAACACACTACGCCGGTCCCCCTGCTCAAGCCAGCGCATGTCCAGGCCCATCTGAAGTTTGGCAATGACCATCTGGATGATCCAGAGGAGGAATGGGAGAAGGTCATGTGTTCTGATGAGACAAAAATAGAGCTTTTTGGTCTAAACTCCACTCGCCGTATTTGGAAAAAGAAGAAGGATGAGCACAACCCCAAGAACACCATCCCAACTGTGAAGCATGGAGGTGGAAACATTCTTTGGGGATGCTTTTCTGCAAAGGGGACAGGACGACTGCACCGTATTGAGGGGAGGATGGATGGGGCCATGTATCGCGAGATCTTGGCCAACAATCTCCTTCCCTCAGTAAGAGCATTGACGATGGGTTGTGGCTGGGTCTTCCAGCATGACAACGACCCGAAACACACAGCCAGGGCAACTAAGGAGTTTCTCCGTAAGAAGCATCTGAAGGTCCTGGAGTAGCCTAGCCAGTCTCCAGACCTGAAGCCAATAGAAAATCTTTGGAGGGAGCTGAAAGTCCGTATTGCCCAGCAACAGCCCCGAAACCTGAAGGATCTGGAGAAGGTCTGTATGGAGGAGTGGGCCAAAATCCCTGCTGCAGTGTGTGCAAACCTGGTCAAGAACTACAGGAAACGTATGATCTCTGTAATTGTAAACAAAGGTTTCTGTACCAAATATTAAGTTCTGCTTTTCTAATGTATCAAATACTTATGTCATGCAATAAAATGCAAATTAATTACTTAAAAATCATACAATGTGATTTTCTGGATTTCTGTTTTAGATTCCGTCTCTCCCAGTTGAAGTGTACCTATGATGAAAATGACAGACCTCTACATGCTTTGTAAGTAGGAAAACCTGCAAAATCGGCAGTGTATCAAATACTTGTTTTCCCCACTGTAGTACTAAAACACTTGAGTGTCTCCCTTGATCCTAGGTCCTGGCACATTTAAAGAGGAGTCCGTAATTTGCTTTCTAATGATCATGATCTTTTCCTCAAAGAAGTTCATGAATTTATTACTGCTGAAGTGAAAGCCATCCTCTCTTGTGGAATGCTGCTTTGTAGTTAGCTTTGCAACAGTATCAAAAAGATATTTTGGATTGTTCTTATTTTCCTCAATTAAGTTGAAAAAATAGGATGATCGAGCAGCAGTAAGGACTCTTTGATACTGCACGGTACTGTCTTTCCAAGATAGTTAGAACATTTCCAGTTTGGTGCGGCGCCATTTCCGCTCCAATTTTCTGGAAGCTTGCTTCAGAGCTCGGGTATTTTCTGTATACCAAGGAGCTAATTTCTTATGACAAATATTTTTAGTTTTTAGGGGTGTAACTACATCTAGGGTATTGCGCAAGGTTAAATTGAGTTCCTCAGTTAGGTGGTTAACTGATTTTTGTCCTCTGACGTCCTTGGGTAGGCAGAGGGAGTCTGGAAGGGCATCAAGGAATCTTTGGGTTGTCTGAGAATTTATAGCATGACTTTTGATACTCCTTGGTTAGGGTCTGAGCAGATTATTTGTTGCAATTGCAAACGTAATAAAATGGTGGTCCGATAGTCCAGGGTTATGAGGAAAAACATTAAGATCCACAAGATTTATTCCTTGGGACAAAACTAGGTCCAGAGTATGACTCTGGCAGTGAGTAGGTCCAGAGACATGTTGGACAAAACCCACTGAGTCGATGATGGCTCCGAAAGCCTTTTGGAGTGGGTCTGTGGACTTTTCCATGTGAATATTAAAGCCAATATTAGGGTCACTAGTGTAACCAATAGGTGAGGCATCATTTAACACAGTAAATTCATCAGGCTTAAGCCATGTTTCAGTCAGGCCATTCACATCAAGATTATGATCAGTGATTAGTACATTGACTATAACTGCCTTTGAAGTGAGGGATCTAACATTAAGTAGCCCTATTGAGGTGTGAGGTATCACAATCTCTTTCAATAATGGCAGGAATGGAGGAGGTCTTTATTCTAGTGAGATTGCTAAGGCGAACACTGCCATGTTTAGTTTTGCCCAACCTAGGTTGAGGCACAGACACGGTCTCAATGGGGATAGCTGAGCTGACTACACTGACTGTGCTAGTGGCAGACTCCAATAAGCTGGCAGGCTGGCTAACAGCCCGCTGCCTGGCCTGCACCCTATTTCAGTGTGGAGCTAGAGGATTAGAGCCCTGTCTATGTTGGTAGATAAGATGAGAGCACCCCTCCAGCTAGGATGGAGTCCGTCAGTCCTCAACAGGCCAGGCTTGGTCCTGTTTGTGGGTGAGTCCCAGAAAGAGGGCCAATTATCTCCAAATTCTATCTTTTGGGAGGGGCAGAAAACAGTTTTCAACCAGCGATTGAGTTGTGAGACTGCTGTAGAACTCATCACTCCCCCTAACTGGGAGGGGGCCAGGGACAATTACTCGATGCCGACACATCTTTCTAGCTGATTTACACGCTGAAGTTATGTGACCGCGCTTGGTGACCTCTGACTGTTTCATCCTAACATCGTTGGTGCCTACGTGGATAACAATATCTCTATACTCTCTACACTCGCCAGTTTTAGCTTTATCCAGCACCATCTTCAGATTAGCGTTAACGTCGGTAGCCCTGCCCCCTGGTAAACAGTGTATGATCGCTGGATGATTCGTTTTAAGTCTAATACTGCGGGTAATGGAGTCGCCAATGACTAGGGTTTTCAATTTGTCAGAGCTAATGGTGGGAGCCTTCAGTGTCTCAGAACTCATAACGGGAGGAGTAGAGACCAGAGAAGGCTCGGCCTCTGACTCCGACTCGCTGCTTAATAGGGATAACCGGTTGAAAGTTTCTGTCGGCTGAATGAGCGACACCGGTTGAGCATTCCTACAGCATTTCCCTCCAGAAGCCATGAGAAAGTTGTCCGGCTGCGGGGACCGTGCGAGGGGATTTATACTAACGTTACTATCTGTACTTACTGGTGGCACAGACGCTGTTTCATCCTTTCCTACACTGAAATTACCCTTGCCTAACGATTGCGTCTGAAGCTGGGCTTGCAGCACAGCTATCCTCGCCGTAAGGCGATCGTTCTCCTGTATATTATGAGTACAGCGACTGCAATTGGAAGGCATCATGTTAATGTTACTACTTAGCTTCGGCTGTTGGAAGTCCTGACGAACCATGTCCAGATAAAACGTCCGGAGTGAAAACGTTGAATGAAAAAAAGTTGACTGAGGGAAAAACAAAAAATATAAACGGTAATTAAAAAGTAAAAACTGTAAAGTTGTCAGGTAGCAAAGTAAGGTTGGCAACAAAACGCACAGCAGCACGTAAACAAGTCTCCAAATTGTGACCGGAAATGACATATAGTTAACATAGTTAACATATTACATATAGTTAAAACCTCTCTGGGATATGTGGGACGCTATTGTCCCACCTGGCCAAAAGCCAGTGAAAATGCAGAACGCCAAATTCAAATAAATGACTAGAAATTCAAACTTTCATGAAATCACACATGTAAGATAGCAAATTAAAGCTACACATGTTGTGAATCCAGCCAACATGTCAGATTTCAAAAAGGCTTTTCGGCGAAAGCAAACGATGCTATTATCTGGGGATAGCACCTCCATAAATAAAGAGAGAAAAGCATATTTCAACCCTTCAGGTGTGACACAAAATGCAGAAATAAAAATATAATTCATGCCTTACCTTTGACGAGCTTCTTTTGTTGGCACTCCAATATGTCCCATAAACATCACAAATGGTCCTTTTGTTCGATTAATTCCGTCGATATATATCCAAAATGTCCATTTATTTGGTGTGTTTGATCCAGAAAAACACTGGTTCCAACTTGCGCATCGTGACTACAAAATATCTCAAAAGTTACCTGTAAACTTTGCCAAAACATTTCAAACTACTTTTGTAATACAACATTAGGTATCGTTAATGTAAATAATCTATAAAATTGAAGACAGGATAATCTGTGTTCAAGACAGGAGGAAAACAAACTGTAGCTAGCTTTCTGGTCATGCGCCTCCATCTAACAGTACACTTGAAGTGACCCTCGTTCTGAACAGGGCTACTTCTTCATTACACAAAGGAAAAACCTCAACCAATTTCTAAAGACTGGTGACATCCAGTGGAAGCGGTAGGAACTGCAAGAAGGTCCTTTAGAAATCTGGAATCCCAATGAAAACTAATTGAAAAGAGAGTGACCTCAAATAACAAATCTGAATGGTTTGTCCTCGGGGTTTCGCCTGCTAAATAAGTTCTGTTATACTCAGAGACATGATTCAAACAGTTTTAGAAACTTGAGAGTGGTTTCTATTCAAATCTACTAATAATATGCATATCTTATCTTCTGGGGATGAGTAGCAGGCAGTTGAATTTGGGCATGAATTTCATCCGGATGTGAAAATACTGCCCCCTGTCACCAGGAAGTTAGCAATGTGTTAACTATATTTTGTCTGCAAATGTTTATTATCAAAATAAAGAAAGTCGCACACTCCATGTGTAATCTCCCAGCAATTTAATGGGTATTTACCAACATTTCGGCATCACTGTGCCTTTAATCTTGCCACGTAGATCCCTTTAGCGGGATCATTTTCATCCAGATCCGGTGAATTGCAGAGCGCCAAATTCAAATTAAATTAAATTAAATTTTCATGAAATCACAAGTACTATACACCAAAACACAGCTTAACTTGTTGTTAATCCAGCCGGCATGTCAGATTTCAAAAAGGCTTTACGGTGAAAGCAAACCATGCGATTATGTGAGGACAGCTCTCAGCTGACAAAACATTACAAACAGCTTGCAGCAAAGTAGATTGGTCACGAAAGTCAGAAAAGCAATAAAATGAATCACTTACCTTTGATTATCTTTGTATGTTTGCACTCACGAGACTCCCAGTTACACAATAAATGTTTGTTTTGTTCGATAAAGATTCTCTTTATATCCAAAAACCTCCATTTGGTTGGCACGTTTTGTTCAGCAATCCACAGGCTCGTACGGTCACGACGGGCAGACGAAAATTCCAAATAGTATCCGTAAAGTTCATAGAAACATGTCAAATGTTTTTTTATAATCAACCCTCAGATTGTTTTTACAATAAATAATCGATAATATTTCAACCGGACGGTAGCCTTTTCAATAGAAGAAAGAAAGAAAAGGTCTCGCTCCTGGCGTGCGCGCATGCACAAATCTGAGGACATCTGGCTATCCACTGACGCGAAGGCGATTATTCTCACTTATTTTTCAGAATAAAAGCCTGAAACTATGTCTAAAGACTGTTCACACCTTGTGGAAGCCATAGGGAAAGGAATCTGGTTGATATCCCTTTAAATGGAGGATAGGCTTGCAATGGAAAAGAGTAGTTTCAGAAAAACAGCACTTCCTGGATGGACTTTTCTCAGGTTTTCGCCTGCCATATCAGTTCTGTTATACTCACAGTCAATATTCTGACCGTTTTGGAAACTTTAGAGTGTTTTCTATCCTAATCCGCCAATTATATGCATATTCTAGCATCTGGGCCTGAGAAATAGGCAGTTTACTTTGGGAACGTTTTTCATCCAAACATCAAAATACTGCCCCTAGCCAAAAGAGGTGGGTATTTGCTGGGAGATTACACATGGAGTGTGCAACTTTCTTTCTTTTGATAGTTTGGGTGTGTTATTCTGGGTGTGCGGCAGCTCATGTTTTTTTTATCTGCAAATGTTTATTGTAAACAAAAATACATTTGCCCAATAAAGCACGTTTGTTTTTCAAATACATTGTTACAGTTGTTAGTTAGCTAGCTAACCCTAGCCATATTAGCATAGACGTGACAAGCGTCAAAACATGTCAAACCAGAGATGGTATCAAGAAGAAAATACAACTAACTGAAACAAGCCATCTACATTCACTGGACAGCAGCTTCTAGTCGTTGTTGCTAGCTATCTGACCTACGATAATGACAACACAAAGCGTTTTGTCTCAGGGTTGAGCGCAACTTTTGTCGGGACATTGTCAAACCCATCTGTCTATTGTTATCAGCTCTAAGTTTAAAAAAGTTGTAGTGCCTTTTTTCTTAGTAAAGAAACATTTGCTTCGTTTCTAAAAATGATGATGCTAGCCATGAAATATGTTAAATGGACTAGGCATCACCTATCATCTAGTTTGACTTGACTCATGATGATACTATGGTCAGGTTTTAAAACTATGAGAATGATTGAGTAAAATGTCTGTTCACTTTCCAGGAAGAGCCACAGAGAACCTTTGAAATGGCTTCTGGAAAGTACTGATAAGTGTATAAAAGTCAAGGGTACTGTTAACCCCCCCAGATGCATTTATACAGTAACCTTTTTATCCCCCCTCTTCCCTGGACCCTCTCATCAGCTCTGGTTTCAGCCCATGTTCAGTGGCAGTGAGTAATCTGCCACAATACTTAGCCTCAGCTTGGTTTCTTGGAATGAATTCTACAGACTATCTATTCCAGGCAGAACTCTCAGAAGTAAGTAGCTTTGACAACAGGGGTTGCTGTAACCATCATTTGGGATGTTTTACTTCACACTCCTTGTGCTCTCCATTTCTGTTGACCTACTTGGTACTTGGGATGTTTTTTGTAAGGGTTATCAAATAGCCCTCCCTCAGCCGTTAGTGAAGTAGACCCATTCAAGCCATAACTTGATCTGAAGACCCCTGTCTGAATGGCATTGTGCTGTTACAATAGCACTTTCATCAGAAGCGGCCTTCACATCAAAGCAACAGTCCTTTCTCAGAACCCACTCCCTTGGCAGAGTGATCGCACAGTTGCTGCCGAGTGCTGACTGCTTGAGCCCAGTCAAGTAGGTTACAACATGTCCCAAACCCCTTTGAGGAAGCAGTCTGCAGGACAAAGGCCTCTTTGAATAGGGTATCATGACTGTCATTTATCAAGTAGCTCCTGTCAGATTTCAAGAACCTGAATCATAAGATACTAGACACATGCTAAAGGCCACATGGCACGACCCAAAACTCAAACGGGTCGATAGATAAAGAGACTGATTACATATCCTTTGCTCAGATGGGAATCCACCAACACAACTCTCAATTATCTTTCATTGGATAGACAGCTCCCTAGGTCACAATCATATTGATTTGTGCTCCTGAATGAGTACTCCTGAAGAGAAGGATTATATGAGTCCCAGCACATTGGAGGACAGGCAGCACAGTCGCCACACATCATCATTTTGCCCCTCTATGGACTAGGCAGGATTGGGTGAGTGAGACATTCAACAGCAGATTAGATTACACATTGCCTGGGCTCAACATTCTAGAGTTGCACCCTAGACACAAAACATTTGACTTGAATAATCATAATACATCAAACTTGATAAGTAAATTATGCCACTGTAATGTCATGCAAATGTCATTGCAATACCTTTCTTATTTCAATGCCTTGATATTGGCACTGAGCAGGAGACAGGGGACCTAAGCTTCTGTGTAACAAACTTGATATGAACATTATCGGTTGTGAAATGAACATATTAGAAAGAAGGCCTATACAGTGATGCACACTATTCATAGAGGAGTACCTGAAATTATTATAAAACAGCATGCCATGAGAGAGTCAGGTGGCATTGATAGAGACAGATCGCAGATGTTTGTTGAGCACAGTGGCAGGAAGCTACTGGAAGAGCCCACCACCTGGTCCTGCCGTGTAACAGTAAAGGTCAAATAGGGAGACGAGGCCCTGCCTGAAGCACTGCCACATGGATGATGTCCAAGGTCCAGTAGATTTACAGTGAAGGCATAAAACCTCAAATGTTATTATGCTGACAAATTTGGAGTCATGAAAGAGGAATAATACTCTTACTGCACATTGAGCCTCTGTTCAGGCATAGTGAAGCAAGTTCATCACTGTCCAAAGCTTAAGATAGAGTGCAGTAACCAGTCGGAAAACAGACATTTGACTTTTAGAAAGCTGAGCACAGTACACAGAATCATTTTTATTTTTGTTTATTTAACCTTTATTTAACTAGGCAAGTCAGTTAAGAACAAATTCTTATTTACAATGACGGCTTACCAAAAGGCAAAAGGCCTCCTGCGGGGACGGGATCTGGGATTAAATTTAAAAAAAATAAAACTATATAAATATAGGACAAACCACACATCACGACAAGAGAGACAACACAACACTACATAAAGAGAGACCTAAGACAACAACATGTCAAGGCAGCAACATATGACAACACAAAATGGTAGCAACACAACATGACAACAACATGGTAGCAACACAACATGGTAGCAGCACAAGACATGGTACAAACATTATTGGGCACGGACAACAGAACAAAGGGCAAGAAGGTAGAGACAACAATACATCATGCAAAGTAGCTACAACTGTAATTAAGAGTGTCCATGACTGAGTCTTTGAATTAAGAGATTGAGATAAAACTCTCCAGTTTGAGTGTTTGTTGCAGCTCGTTCCAGTCGCTAGCTGCAGCGAACTGAAAAGACGAGCGACCCAGGGATGTGTGTGCTTTGGGGACCTTTAACAGAATGTGACTGGCAGAATGGGTGTTGTATATGGAGGATGAGGGCTGCAGTAGATATCTCAGATAGGGGGGAGTGAGGCCTAAGAGGGTTTTATAAATAAGCATCAACCAGTGGGTCTTGCGACGGGTATACAGAGATGGCCAGTTTACAGAGGAGTATAGAGTGCAGTGATGTGTCCTATGAGAACATTGGTGGCAAATCTGATGGCCGAATGGAAAAGAACATCTCGCCGCTCGAGAACACCCTTACCTGCCGATCTATAAATGATGTCTCCGTAATCTAGCATGGGTAGGTCATCTGAATCAGGGTTAGTTTGGTTTCGATAGAGGAAACCAAGTCTAGATTTAACTTTAGCCTGCAGCTTCGATATGTGCTGAGAGAAGGACAGTGTACAGTCTAGCCATACTTCCAAGTACTTGTATGAGGTGACTACCTCAAGCTCTGAACCCTCAGAGGTAGCATTCACACCTGTGGGGAGAGGGGCATTCTTCTTACCAAACCACATGAATTTTGTTTTGGAGGTGATCAGAACAAGGTTAAGGGTAGAGAAGGGTAGAGAAATCTTGTTGGACACTAAGAAAGCTTTGTTTTTTTGTTGTTGTTTTTTACCCCTTTTTCTCCCCAATTTCGTAGTGTCCAATTGTTGTAGTAGCTACTATCTTGTCTCATCGCTACAACTCCCGTACGGGCTCGAGAGATCATGCGTCCTCCGATACACAACCCAACCTAGCCGCACTGCTTCTTAACACAGCGCGCATCCAACCTGGAAGCCAGCCGCACCAATGTGTCGGAGGAAACACCGTGCACCTGGCAACCTTGGCTAGCGCGCACTGCACCCGGCCTGCCACAGGAGTCGCTGGTGTGCGATGAGACAAGGACATCCCTACCGACCAAGCCCTCCATAACCCGGACGACGCTAGGCCAATTGTGCGTCACCCAACGGACCTCACGGTCGCGGCCGGCTTACGACAGAGCCTGGGCGCGAACCCAGGGTCTCTGATGGCACAGCTGGGTATCATGACTGTCATTTATCAAGTAGCTCCTGTCGCTGGCACTGCAGTATAGCGCCCTTAACCACTGCGCCACCCGGGAGGCCCTGAACTATGTTATTGTTGAGAAGAGCTTGGGGCCTAGGATTGAGCCTTGGGGTACCCCCTTGGTGACAGGCAGTGGCTGAGACAGCAGATTTTCTGGCTTTATACACTGCACTCTTTGAGAGAGGTAGTTAGCAAACCAGGCCAAATACTCCTCAGAGACACCAATAATCCTTAGCCGGCCCACAAGAATGGAATAGTCTACCCGTATCAAAAGCTTTGGCCAAGTTAATAAAAATAGCAGCACAACATTGCTTAGAATCAAGGGCAATGGTGACATCATTGCGGACCTTTAAGGTTGCAGTGACACATCCATAACCTGAGCGGAAACCAGATTGCATACCAGAGAGAATACTATAGACATCAAGAAAGCCAGTCAGTTGATTGTTGACAAGTTTTTCTAACACTTTTGATAAACAGGGCAAAATAGAAATAGGCCTACAACAGTTAGGATCAGCTTGAGCTCCCCCTTTAAATAAAAGATGAACCGTGACTGCCTTCCAAGCAATGGGAGCCTCCCCAGGAAGGAGAGACACGTTAAAAAGGTTGGAGATAGTCTTGGCGATGATAGGGGAAGCAACCTTAAAGAAGAAAGGGTCTGAACCATCTGACCCAGATGTTTTTTTGGGGGTCAAGTTTCAGGGGCTCCTTTAGCACCTTGAACTCAGTGACTGCCTGCAGGGTAAAACTTTTAGCGAGGCAGGGAAAAAAGAGGGAGAAGCATCAGGGATAGTCGCATTAGAAGGGCTGGGAGACGAGGAAATGTTGGATGGGCAAGGAGGCATGGCTGAGTCAAATAGGAATCCTGACTTAATGATGTGGTGATGATTAAAGAGCACAGCCATGTGCTTCTTGTCAGTAACAAACACATAATTAACTTTAATCAACATGGGCAGCTTTGAGGAGGAGGGTTTATTCTCCAGGTCTTTAACCGTTTTCCAGAACTTCTTGGGGTTACACCCACAGAGAGAGAAACTAACTTTGGCCTCCCAGATAGCCTGAGTGCACTTATTTCTCATTTGCCTGAACGAGAGCCAGTCAGCCTGAGTATGTATGTGCCGAGCCTTTCGCCATATGCAATTCTTGAGGTGGAGTAACTCTGCAAGATCACTGTCGAACCAGGGGCTGAACCTGTTTTTAATTCTAATTTTCTTTATGGCGGCGTATTTGTTAAAAATACCACTGAAAATATCAAAAAAGAAGGTCCAAGCGTCTTCGACAGAGGGGATCAGGACCATTCTATACCATTTTACAGAGGCCAGTTCATGAAGGAAGGCTTGCTTAAAAGCTTTTTAGCATTGTGGAATCCAAGCAGCAGTGCAGCAGGCAACAGGAGTAGGTGTCACATCCACTTGGGAGAAGCTTATATTTCTGGAGGCAGATTTCTTGTAGAAAATGCCATTGGATGGACTGAACAACAGGAGGGGGCTTCAAGGCCTCTGGATCTGAATGGGGTAGCCAGCCATAGCCAGCCATTTGTTGGGCTCAAAGGCTTCGACACCTCTCGCTTCACATGTCAGTGCTAATTGAAGTTGTATCTCTTTGTCCTAGCAAGCTTGGTAGCCTGAGCATTCAGTCCTTATAAAGTAAAATATATAATTGTGATGTATTTTTCTTCTTGGTTTTTGAAAGTAAAAAATAGCTTCAGACTAAGCACTACTCACTCAGCTCCAGGTTGGATGATGTTTTCATGTCTCTGCTTTGCCAGAGCGTTTGCTGTATAGCGTAGCTTAGCTTAGTTTAGTTTAGTTTAGTTTAGTTTAGTTTAGTTTAGTTTAGTTTAGTTTAGTGTGTGTGTGTGTGTGTGTGTGTGTGTGTGTGTGTGTGTGTGTGTGTGTGTGTGTGTGTGTGTGTGTGTGTGTGTGTGTGTGTGTGTGTGTGTGTGTGTGTGTGTGTGTGTGTGTGTGAGAGAGAGAGAGAGAGATTTACTGCACAGGGACGACAACGTACTTCAAGCTTTTCTACAGCAGGGAGACTCCATACTAAGTATTTACACAACAAGTTCAGTTTACTTGAGTGGCCTGCACAGTCCCCATTGTCAATCCAATAGAGCATCTTTGGGATAAGATGGAACAATCCTGTTCCCAGCATGAATGCACCACCGTCCAATCTGTAGCAACTGCGTTTCTGACACCTTGTAGAATGCCCCAAAAAATTCAGGCTGTTCTTTAGACATTAGGGGGGTCTGCCCGGTACTAGATGGGTGTACCTAATAAACGGTCCGGTGAGTGTATAACTACTTTACACTTACAGTAAGGATAGCTGTGGCTTTAAAGTGAAACCCTTAGAAACTGCTGGGTCAGTGCAAACCTTAGCAATGTGTGTGTGTGTGTGTGTCCTCTTCACTTCCACATGCCTTCTAAACTACATTGTATTTAATTAATAAAATGCACCCTTTTTTGAGCATTTGCACTAATGCTTCTAACTTTTAGTGCATCACCATGCACAGTGATATATGAAAATGTGTCTGAACCAATCAGATTACTAAGGTGCTCTCTTGCTGAAGACACTGCTGCATCAATTTGACTGTGTTTCCAAGCCTGCTGACATGACATCTAAAGCTTTCGCATACCATAACAATCTATCACATGCATCTGTCTCTGGCCACCTGCCATTCCTGAACAAAAGAACACTGCATATTTATTGGAACACCAGGGTGGGGGAATGTTCTGTATATATTTTGTGTACTAAGTATATATATATATGTATAGAGAGAGAGAGAGAGACTCAGGAAAGAGAATGTGCTCAATGTACATATACAAGCTTTGATTCTCTTCAGCTTTGATTACAGGTCAGCAAATAGCGGTCAGAAAATAGAAAATGAAGGTCAGAAAATATCAGTTGTTATGTAAATACACTGCTCAAAAAATAAAGGGAACACTTCAACAACACAATGTAACTCCAAGTCAATCACACTTCTGTGAAATCAAACTGCCCACTTAGGAAGCAACACTGATTGACAATAAATGTCACATGCTGTTGTGCAAATGGAATAGACAACAGGTGGAAATTATAGGCAATTAGCAAGACACCCCCAAAAAAGGAGTGGCTCTACAGGTGGTGACCACAGACCACTTCTCAGTTCCTATGCTTCCTGGCAGATGTTTTGGTCACTTTTGAATGCTGGCGGTGCTTTCACTCTAGTGGTAGCATGAGACGGAGTCTACAACCCACACAAGTGGCACAGGTAGTGCAGCTCATCCAGGATGGCACATCAATGCGAGGTGTGGCAAGAAGGTTTGCTGTGTCTGTCAGCGTAGTGTCCAGAGCATGGAGGCACTACCAGGAGACAGGCCAGTACATCAGGAGACTTGGAGGAGGCCGTAGGAGGGCAACAACCCAGCAGCAGGACCGCTACCTCCGCCTTTGTGCAAGGAGGAGCACTGCCAGAGCCCTACAAATTGACCTCCAGCAGGCCACAAATGTGCATGTGTCTGCTCAAACGGTCAGAAACAGACTCCATGAGGGTGGTATGAGGGCCCAACGTCCACAGGTGGGGGTTGTGCTTACAGCCCAACACCGTGCAGGACGTTTGGCTTTTGCCAGAGAACACCAAGATTGGCAAATTCGCCACTGGCGCCCTGTGCTCTTCACAAATGAAAGCAGGTTCACACTGAGCACATGTAACAGACGTGACAAAGTCTGGAGACGCCATGGAGAACGTTCTGCTGCCTGCAACATCCTCCAGCATGACCGGTTTGGCGGTGGGTCAGTCATGGTGTGGGGTGGCATTTCTTTGGGGGGCTGCACAGCCCTCCATATGCTCGCCAGAGGTAGCCTGACTGCCATTAGGTACCGAGATGAGATCCTCAGACCCCTTGCGAGACCATATGCTGGTGCGATTGGCAATGGGTTCCTCCTAATGCAAGACAATGCTAGACCTCATGTGGCTGGAGTTAGTCAGCAGTTCCTGCAAGATGAAGGCATTGATGCTATGGACTGGCCCACCCGTTCCCCAGACCTGAATCCAATTGAGCACATCTGGGACATCATGTCTCGCTCCATCCACCAACAGACTGTCCAGGAGTTGGCGGATGCTTTAGTCCAGGTCTGGGAGGAGATCCCTCAGGAGACCATCTGCCACCTCATCAGGAGCATGCCCAGGCATTCTAGGGAGGTCATACAGGCACGGAGGCCACACACACTACTGAGCCTCATTTTGACTTGTTTTAAGGACATCAAAGTTGGATCAGTCTGTAGTGTCAGTTTTCCACTTTCATTTTGAGTGTGACTCCAAATCCAGACCTCCATGGGTTGATAAATTTGATTTCCATTGATATTTTTTGTGTGATATTGTTGTCAGCACATTCAACTATGTTAAGAAAAAAGTATTTAATAAGGATATTTCATTCATTCAGATCTAGGATGTGTTATTTTAGTGTTCCCTTTATTTTTTTGAGCAGTGTATGTGTATTGACCAAGCATGGTGTATTGCTGATAACTTTGTGTGTGCTGCTTCAACATTCAGCACTACACCACCTATTGGTGTGAAATAAGTATTATCATGCAACATCTGGTGAACTAGTACAGCTTCTAGTAGGAAAACAGTTTGTGTAGCATAGAAAATAAAACTGCCTGGTTTACAAATTAGCTGCCATTTATTCTTTCAGAATTTCAAGTTGAGTAAAATCCTCTTTCATAACAAACCTAACAGAGAACATTGGGATATTACATGAATATAAAAGTTTTACAAAACAGAACTTTTTAGAACTACATATAAACTACATAAAACAACAGCATAACATTAAAATTGGTGTATTAGACACATTTTATATCTTCAAAGTTCTTTAACATTTCTAAAATTGGATAAAAACCCTCTAAGAAATGATACTATAATTGGTGTCAGGAGAAAAGATGTCAGCTTAAGAAGAATGACATACTTCTCTCTCCATAACACCACCACACTTAAGAGCCATTTAAAACTATTGCAGGTTTGAACTGTGCAACCTGCTTCTCAATTTGAGATTATTTTTTAAATCAGGAACTGACTGATTTCTGGGTTATTTTGAAGATTCATGTGTCAAGTTAAGATCATTTCAGGCCATGTATACAAGATGGACCAAAGAACAACAGCACATCCTTTCAGCTTTGGAGTCTCTCTCAGTTCTGGAGTGTCACATATATTTTCCCAGGACTCTTGGGTCCTAGGCATGCACAGTGCTCTGTTGTTGTTGTTTTTCAAAGTATCAGTAAATGGCCTCATCCATGTTGTCATCACTGTCCCCTCCGAACTCCTCTCCATTGTCAAAGTACGACATGATATAGTCTGTCTCCTGTGGGAACACAATCAGAGTGGGGAAAAAATGCTACGTATGAGCTCATTCCAACCTTGTGAACTGTGTTTGCTCACTTTCTGTTAAATCATGCATTGGTGTCAATGGAATATGTATGGGGGAAATAGTCTCTAGTAAGGATTCAAGTCAAAGTGATATTATCTCACTGAGGTTGTGTGGGGCATGAACCCTGATGAAAAAAGTAAGAAAGAGCTTGGATGTGTAACAGTTTGGCATCCATCCCTCTCCTTTCCCTAACCTGAACGAAATGACAACTGTCACCCAGGAAGCATCGTTACCTGTCACTACGGAGCAATGGAAACTACTTCAGGCCTCAGAGTGGGTGACGTCACCGATTGAACGTTACTAGCGCACACCGCTTACAAGCTAGCCATTTAACATTGGCTACAGATGCTTACCTCTTCAAACTCTTCTTCATCATACTCCTCCTCCCCATCTTGCTGCTCTTCCTCCTGCTTCTTCTTCTCCCCTTCCTCTTCATCTGAGGTCACTTCCTCCTCTTTTTTCTCCAATGTCTGAAATATGACACAAATGAATACAAAAGAAACTAAAAGAAAAAGAACATTGATAGTAAAATACTACACCACCAGGCTTACATTAAGTTTGAGGTTTAACGGCAAGAAACATTTCCCTCATCTAGTGTGCCGAGGTTGAGTTGTGTTACCTTGATAATTTATTGTTAAAACGAGAGGCTGCCTGGATCTTTAATTTAAAGATCCTTGCGCCCTTCGGTCTCAACGTAGACTTTGACCTGAAGCCATTCTTGTGATTATTGTGACTTTGCCATTGTAATTGTTTGTAAACTTGTGTAGTCAAATTAATCTATGATTGTATGCTATCCATTTGTTGTTTGTATGCTGTTCTTTGTATGACATTTTATTATTTGATTATTAACCAATGATATTAGGCCACTCTTGGCCATGATTACAGACACCTGTGTCTTCTGACGCTATATAAACGAGTCATCCCGCAGTGTTTGTGATTATACCCTGATGAAGACAGCTTGGCTGTCGAAACGTTGGTATTAATTCTTTTTTGCATCTGAGCTCCTAGAGTGTGCGGCTCTTTTATTTTTGAGTTGTGTTACATGCCTATAGATGTGGTGGAGAGGTCAATAGAATACAGACTATGGAGTTAATGTCTGATGTACTGGCTGAGTACCTACTATTCCCACCTCTAGTTTATGGATGATCTCCTCTTTGTCCACCCGGGTCTTTTTGCTGGGTTTGGGGTCCACTGATGTATCCACACTAAGAGAGGTGTCTGTAACAGACGAAAAGGGGCAAAAGCCAATCATTAGTGAAAACCAACTCCCTCTATCTATTCCCCCTCCTCTCCTTTCATTTAAAAGGCCATTCAACCAAAAGCTATATTTATCTCATAATAGAAAATGGCAGATAATTTATGTATAAGTCAGGCAATATTGTCATTGTCAGTAACCAGCAGTGATTTTATCTTATCCTTCTGTTCAAAGCAGAAGGGCAAATTGATGCATTCATGTCTCTAGGGAGACACAAGCAGTCAGACACAATATTCTTCTGAAGACACCTCTCTCTTCAGCACTCCGCCCAGGAAATAGGAAGGAAAAAAATTGCGGGCGTAACATGCTCTGAAAGAGACAGGTCTTTCGCCAGCAACGTACATGTCATCAAGTCCTGCAGGAAGCAAACTAAACAGAACTGCAAAATGAATGGATTTTTTTTTTTGCAATAGCCTTCTGTGATCACATGGTGGTGGGTGGGCTTTCATAGTGAATCTGTATCACTCACAAAAATGTCCAGTCAGTCAATGTGAGGTATAAAACAACACTGTATCATCCACTTACTCTCTTTTAGGGGCTTCTTGACACGGATTCGAAGCTCTTTTGGTAGCCTTTTCCAGTCTGGCATTAAAAAACAAAAATCAAACATAATCAATCAGCAGACACAGGTTCTACAATAATGTTTTTATACAGCAATGACCTTGTGAAAATGATGGAATGTTGGTTCACATCCGGTAAAGCTGAGGGACTAAAACCTCAAATTGTTTTCCCAATCAGCCTCTATTCAGCAGACCCTAATTGTGAGCGACAGCTCAATTTCTCCCATTTGAAACGCTTTGGGTCACCTGACAGTTTCAATCAGGACCGTTCACACTCCATTGTGGCTGACATCTCTGGGGCGGCGTAGCGAGTGATTTCATACTGCTTCAGGATTAGATCATTGATTCTATTAATCTCTGTTTAACAATGGTATGCTGGTAATCAGATCGTACAATGCAATCCTTCTAATACATGTTCCATAGTCTCTATCTCCTTTCTGTTACATTTTTTTAACTGGAGGTATGATGCAGCTGACTCACCTGGATTCCACTCAATGGTGTTGTCTGACGGCTCACTGTTCTGATATTTATCAGAATACCGCTCCACATCTGAAAGTCAGACAAGAAGCTCATTCATTTCTTAAACATGGTACAAGAACAAACATGTCTTTGAAAAGAAAGCCTCTGTGTATTATCATGTCTACCTAATTTGCTGCTCCCAAATGTTCTTATCGAAGCATAATTACTTGATTGCATAATTGCTTGACTGAATAATTGAAAAATATTTCCACCCCTGATTTAGGTAATGTCAGCCAAACCTTGTATCACCTAAAATCTTGTATCATTTTAATAAAATAACACCATTGGGAGCTGCTGACAGTGACAATACATTGACTGTCTAATTTCTGCTACGTTTGGATGACTGTAATTACTCTTTTCATCGCTAACACACAGAGATGGTGTCTTCCCAGGCTTAAGTACCTTTCTTGGAGACGGCTTGGCGGACATAAAATGGTAGGGTCTTCATGTTTCCCCTGAACTCCTGCTTCAGTGCCAACATGTACTCTGCTTCCTCTCCCATCACCAAGGGGACAGGCTTGTGTTCCATGGGCTACATGTGCACAAAAAACATAATACATATTAGGCTAGTCCTTAAAATGACAACAAAAGGCTCAATGCATGCTTTCCCAAAATAGCATGCTCTTATTTGCTCCCAACCAAACACATATCTTACTGTCTCAATACATTTAAACAAAAAATGTCAGCCCTGGATGTTGCTTAGACAAATAGAAAAATCAGGAGAAAAGACTGAGAATAGCCTCTAAATAAAGCCAATATTTGACAACAATGAGGTGCATCCAAAATGAAAAATGACAGCTACAGGGTCAGTCACATCACCCCTTACTTACAGGGAACAGAGGTGTAGGCTGGAGAATTGAAGGTGGCAGGTTCTCCCCTTTCCCAATCCCGACTGCCTCGATACTGAAGCTCATGTACCCCTTGCCGCGACCTCTGCCGCGGCCCAGGCCAGCCATGGAGCGAGCACACAGCGCGGGGGGTTTCACAGGTAAATCTGTCAAGGGAGGAAGAATGCAATGGGCACTAAAAGAGTACTGAGTAATAGCACTTCTATTTTCCCAAACTATCTGTGTAAAGCTACAGTTGAAGTCGGACGTTTACATACACTTAGGTTGTATATCATTAAAACTCATTTTCAACCACTCCACAATTTCTTGTTAACAAACTATAGTTTTGGCAAGTCGGTTAGGACATCTACTTCATGCATGACACAAGCCATTTTTCCAACAATTGTTTACAGACATATTATTTCACTTTTAATTCACTGCATCACAATTCCAGTGGGTCAGAAGATTACATAAATACATCCTTCACTCTACTATTATTCTGACATTTCACATTCTTAAGATAAAGTGGTGATCCTAACTGACCTAAGACAAGGAAGTTTTACTCGGATTAAACGTCAGGAAATGTGAAAAAAAATGTATTTGGCTAAGGGGTATGTTAACTTCTGACTTCAACTGTATATAAGCTTATTTTTTATCCTGGCCAGTGCCTTGCAAAAGTATTCACCCTCCTTGGCATTTTTCCTATTTTGTTGTAAACTGTCGAAACGTCCTTTCACTGTCAACTGCGTTTATTTTTTATCAAACTTAACATGTAAATATTTGTATGAACATAAGATTCAACAACTGAGACATAAACTGAACAAGTTCCACAGACATGTCCCTGAACAAAGGGGGAGTCGAAATCAAAAGTAACAGTCAGTATCTGGTGTGGCCACCAGCTGCATTAAGTACTGCAGTGCATCTCCTCCTAATGGACTGCACCAGATTTGCCAATTCTTGCTGTGAGATGTTACCCCACTCTACCACCATGGCACCTGCAAGTTCCCGGACAATTCTGGGGGGAATGGCCCTCCGATCCAACAGGTCCCAGAAGTGCTCAATGGGATTGAGATCTGGGCTCTTCGCTGGCCATGGCACAACACTGACATTTCTGTCTTGCAGGAAATCACGCACAGAACGAGCAGTATGGCTGGTGTCAGGCTGGAGGGTCATGTCAGGATGAGCCTGCAGGAAGGGTACCACATGAGGGAGGGGGATGTCTTCCCTGTAACGCACAGCATTGAGATTACCTGCAATGACAACAAGCTCAGTCCGATGATGCTGTGACACACCGCCCCAGACCATGACGGACCCTCCACCTCCAAACCAATCCCGCTCCAGAGTACAGGCCTCGGTGTAACGCTCATTCCTTTGACGATAAACTCGAATCCGACCATCACCCCTGGTGAGACAAAACCGCGACTCGTCAGTGAAGAGCACTTTTTGACAGTCCTGTCTGGTCCAGCGACGGTGGGTTTGTGCCCATAGGCGACGTTGTTGCCAGTGATGTCTGGTGAGGACCTGCCTTACAACAGGCCTACAAGCCCTCAGTCCAGCCTCTCGTAGCCTATTGCGAAAGGTCTGAGCACTGATGGAGGTCTTGTGCATTCCTGGTGTAACTCGGGCAGTCGTTGTTGCAATCCTGTACCTGTCCGCAGGTGTGATGTTTGGATGTACCGATCCTGTGCAGGTGTTGTTACACGTGGTCTGCCACTGCGAGGACGATCAGCTGTCCGTCCTGTCTCCCTGTAGCGCTGTCTTCGGGGTCTCACCGTATGGACTCCTCATGCCTCCTTGCAGCATGTCTAAGGCACGTTCACGCAGACGAGCAGTGACCCTGGGCATCTTTCTTTTGGTGTTTTTAAGAGTCAGTAGAAAGGCCTCTTTAGTGTCTTAAGTTTTCATAACTGTGACCTTAATTGCCTATCATCTGTAATGATATGACCGTTCCACCCCTAAGCAAGGGACACAACCAAGCGGCACTATGAAGACCAAGGAGCTCTCCAAACAGGTCAGGGACAAAGTTGTGGAGAAGTACAGATCAAGGTTGGGTTATAAAAAATATCTGAAACTTTGAACATCCCACTGAGTACCATTAAATCCATTATTTAAAAAATGGAAAAAAAACATGTCACCACAACAAACCTGCCAAGAGAGGGCTGCCCACCAAAACTCACGGACCAGGCAAGGAGGGCGTTAATGAGAGGCAACAAAGAGACCAAAGATAGCCCTGAAGGAACTGCAGAGCTCCACAGCGGAGATTGGAGTATCTGTCCATAGGAACACTTTAAGCTGTACACTCCACAGAGCTGGGCTTTACAGAAGAGTGGCCAGGAAAAATCCAATGCTTAAAGAAAAAAATTTGCAAACATGTTTGGTGTTTGCAAAAAGGCATGTGGGAGACTCCCCAAATATATGGAAGACGGTACTTATAAATGCCTCCTGAGCTAAGTTCACATGTCATACCCCATCACAATTCAATCAAAATTATAAGCTTTTTTTACTCCATTGTTTGTAAACAATGTAATAGTAAACCAACACTGTATAGACTAAAAACAAAAAACATGGTTAAAACTATAATTTTAGTCTCATGGATGGTCTGGGTACCAGTCTGGAACTCTTTTCTTTTGCATGTGACACGGAGTAAAATGAATGGAATATAGCCAGATAAGGATATAATGAGATGCTTGTCTCCACCCTAACAATAGGATTAGTTGTCCACAGAGTGGAACGGTGGGCTGTCAACTCTTTGGATTGGTGGATACATTTTGTTATTTGAATAATTAAAAAAATATATTCGATTAAGGGTGTTGACATCAACCACTATTATTCAATGGAGCTTGAGATGCTATGCTAGCTTCATGAATATGCATAGACCTGCTCTAATTTCAACAGGGAAGTGTATCACACTCTTATCAGTACACTCATAGCAACCTAAGCATTAGAAAATGTATATTAGATTAAACAAGCCTCACGAAACAAAATAACAATTTATATTTATCTGGACTAAATTCAACACTATCATTTCGCCCCCACTCAAAAACTCCTCATCTGCTTAATAATTAAGGATATGCTTAAGTGGACAGATTTTGGGCAGAAATAGGGCTCTCTGGTAACCAGGCTACCATCCTCCAGCTGCGTACCAAATCAACGCCAGGTGTTGCAGGAAGGCCAAGAAGATCATCAGGGACCCCGTAGCCTAAGCATCTCTGAATGGTGGGGTCCCTGCTTTGTTGTTGTTTGAATCGCATTCTGCCCCTTTAACAGCTACCAGCAAGTTACCTATCTAGTTTTGTGCGGCTTGCTAACTTGTTCCATCTTACCTTCTAGTGATTTCAGTGATATTAACTTGCTTGCTCAGATAACTTGGTTGCACAGTAGCTACATGACAGCTGTAGCAAGTAAGAACTTGCTAGAAAACGACTAGCGCCTAACGTTACTATCTAGTTAGCTAGATAACGACGTTAGCTAGTGCTGTCAGATTTATCACGACAAAATATCGGTCACCAAGACAACGTGCTTACTAACTAACCATATCAACTTATTCACGACCTCCCACCTTCTGCGTCATAGCTAGCTACTAATCTTTAAATATAAAAAATATTAAAACATCGAAGTTAACATTAGCTAGTTTACAAATCCGCGGGCTACGTTATTGTTTACCAAACACTATGTTGTTTGCGGAACTCCAGCGACTTGGGGTCGACTACCCTGCGCTACACTGCCCCCTGCTGTATTGGAGTGGAATACATTCCAGAACCTCATTCCAGATGCAGTGTCTCGCCAAAAATTATGGTCACACTTTTTTTTGCTTGCCATCTGAGAGATCAATATGTCTGTACCATACATTCATTTCGATTAGCTGAATGTCATGGCTGAAATGTTATCTAATGACCATTAATGACTAATGACCATTGTCAGGTGCAATTGTAAATGAGAACTTGTTCTCAACTTGCCTACATGGTTAAATAAAGGTGAAATAAAAAATAAAATAAAAAATTAAGGTTTGAGCCACCAAGTAGGAACCTCCGAGGGGAGTGAGTGTGATACAACATAAAGTAGATATATTTGTTCCCTGGTGTGGGAGCTGGGTTGGCATGCATTAGCTCAAAATACTTAATTTTGCTGACATTGTAAAGGTGGTTTGTCTTGGTCTGGATATTACCACATCCTGGTGATGTTTATTATTAATTGTTGTTCTTGCTTCTACAGTTGAAGTCGGAAGTTTACATACACCTTAGCCAACTACATTTAAACTCAGTTTTTCACTATTCCTGACATTTAATCCTAGTAAAAATTCCCTGTTTTAGGTCAGTTAGGATCACCACTTTATTTTAAGAATGTGAAATGTCAGAATAATAGTAGAGTGAAGGATTTATTTAAGCTTTTATTTCTTTCATCACATTCCCAGTGGGTGCAATACCTTGACTTTGTTGTCCTTAAGCCATTTTGCCACAACTTCGTAAGTATGCTTGGGGTCATTGTCCATTTGGAAGACCCATTTGCGACCAAACTTGAACTTCCTGACTGATGTCTTGAGATGCTGCTTCAAAATATCCACCTCATTTTCCTGCCTCATGATGCCATCTATTTTGTGAAGTGCACCAGTCCCTCCTGCAGCAAAGCACCCCCACAACATAATGCTGCCACCCCCGTGCTTCACGGTTGGGATGGTGTTCTTCAGCTTGCAAGCTTCCCCCTTTTTCCTCCAAACATAACGATGGTCTTGATGGCCATTATGGCCATTTTTGTTTCTTCAGACCAGAGGACATTTCTCCAAAAAGGACCATCTTTGTCCCCATGTGCAGTTGCAAATCGTAGTGTGGCTGTTTTATGACGGTTTTGGAGCAGTGGCTTCTTCCTTGCTGAGCGGCCTTTCAGGTTATGTTGATATAGGACTCGTTTTACTGTGGATATAGACACCTTTGTACCTGTTTCCTCCAGCATCTTCACAAGGTCCTTTGCTGTTATTCTGGGATTGATTTTAACTTTTCGCACCAAAGTACATTCATCTCTAGGAGACAGAACGCGTCTCCTTCCTGAGAGGTATGATGGCTGCGTGGTCCCATGGTGTTTATACTTGCGTACTATTGTTTGTACAGATGAACGTGGTACCTTCAGGCATTTGGAAATTGCTCCCAAGGATGAACCGGACTTGTCTCGGCTGATTTCTTGGGTGATTTCTTTTGATTTTCTCATGATGTCAAGCAAAGAGGCACTGAAGGTAGGCCTTTGAAATATATCCACAGGTACACCTCCAAATGATTCAAATTATGGCAATTAGCCTATCAGAAACTTCTAAAGCCATGACGTCATTTTCTGGAATTTTCCAAGCTGAGGCACAGTCAACTTAGTGCATGTAAACTTCTGACCCACTGGAATTGTGATACAATGAATTATAAGTGAAATAATCTGTCTGGAAACAATTGTTTGAAAAGTGACTTGTGTCATGCACAAAGTAGATGTCCTAACCAACTTGCCAAAACTATAGTTTGTTAACAAGAAATTTGTGGAGTGGTTGAAAAACTAGTTTTAATGACTCCAACCTAAGTGTGTGTAAACTTCCGACTTCAACTGTATCTATTTAAGGAGGATAAATAAGCTTTTTGCCAAGTCACCCTAAGCCAACTACAATCTCAAAGCACTTGGTGATGATTCCCCTCCCATCTGGGGGATTGGTGGATAGGGACACCATCACTTTGATAGAACCTTACAGCTGTGTGTGTGTGTGAGTGTGTGTGTGTGTGTGTGTGTGTGTGTGTGTGTGTGTGTGTGTGTGTGTGTGTGTGTGTGTGTGTGTGTGTGTGTGTGTGTGTGTGTGTGTGTGTGTGTGTGTGTGTGTGTGTGTGTGTGTGTGTGTGTGCGTGTGTGTGCGTGTGTGTGTGTGTGTCAGTCTGTCTGTCTGTATCTGTGTGCCTGCGTGCATGCAGCATGTGTCTGTGAACTTGTGAGCATGCTTGCCTCGGTGAGTGTGTCACCGTGGGAACATTTCTGTAGGAATCCAGCAAATCAGTTGCCATAGCAACTGTGTTCCATAATAGCAACAGTCGCTGAATAAGTATTTTATGCATTTGGGGGAGTACACGTATTTCCTCCTCTCCATCTTTAGTAATGCAAATTTCTCATTTATTTTGAGCTTTTAATGTGTGTTTCAGTTTAATATACTATTTATAACACCAAGTGAGACCAGACTTGTCAGTTGAAGCAGAACAGTTAGGCTACTTCTTCAATTGTGTGTATTAGGCTATATGTTCACAACGTTCTCACATTCACCATTGGGTGGGCCTACCTGTTGTATACATCTGACTTTGCATTGAAACAATATCTAATCTATACAGCAGGTGACTAATCATGGGCTACCACCAAGGATATGTGGGCCACTTCCTTCCTCTGCAAATTTGCAATGACTGAATTCTTATGACCTTATTTAAGAACCAGGAACTCATAAGGCAACAAGATGGGGCCCTGGTGCAGATTAGTTTTAGCTGTGATCACAAGTGGAAATAATAGATGTGCTTACTGCAGAGGTGCAAAACCCCTTGCTACAGAGGTGCGAAAAGGCATAGAGGACTACAGAATCAGTCTATATAAATCTAAATGAAATCACATTTTATTGGTCACATACATACATTTAGCAGATGTTATTGCGGGTGTAGCGACATCTATACCAACCAAGCCATTGAGCCTTGTACACATTCTTTATTTTCCCTTGAGGTAACAGGACAGGAATAGTGTCATAAGCACAGAACAGACAATATTGGGCCCATACTTACAGCTCAATCAGGTTTAAATATAGCCTATCCTTTGTTGATATTTCTTATAATAGGCTGTGTGGAAACGTGTATGCCTATCAAGACACCAAATTGTGTGTATAACATTGTATAGGCTACTGTTTTAATGAACAACAGTCATATGGTTCCTGCACATGATGTCTATATACAGCAGGTCTCTCTTTCTCTCTCTCGTGTTTCTTTATCTGTCTGTCAAGCGCAGGGATCATCATAGCGCATCGTCTGCGCGCAACATATCCACCGCGTTCGTATTCACTCCCACCACGCGACCCACTCCCCACCCCCGCTGCGACGCTCCGCGTCTTCTAAACTAGTGGTTGCGGGAGAGATACGGGTGAAGAGGGGGAGGGGGAGAGAGGCTCGACGTTATCACAATTTCGGGGGCATATTACAGAGACTGAAGTCTGGCTTTTATATCAGAAAAAAAAAAACATATGCCAAATGGATCTGAATTAAACTTGTTTCATCCATGGTAAGGATTTATATTTTCTCTTTATATCGTGTTTGCAGCGCATGGTGATAGAAGGCTACATTTGCATATTGTAGATTACATAAATATTTGTTGCCATTAAATTATTCCTTATGAGTGGTTAATGTCATGGCCAAATGGCTTGACAAAGCAATATCGACATGAACTGAGAACAGTGTTTTGGTATTCCATGTGAAAAAAATAAAACAAGTTGAATTTGATGAAAGACCAACAATAAAAACAATATGCAATTCAACTGAACTTATTCAGATTTTATAATTCCTTGTTTCTTACCATATTTGTGTAAGAGATAAAAGATGCTCTATAGCCTAAAATCCCGCAGACCAACGAACACGATTCGTTTGGCAGTTGTAATCAGATTGGTTGAGCCTTGCTATATGCAAAGACTAATCAATAAACTGCTACAAAAAGCAAATAGATTCAGCTGATTCAGATTTGCTGTCACAATTTTTCCATATTATAAGCACCACATTTCTTGCCTGAGAGGCAACCCCTGGAACCTAAATCATGAACCAATCTGCATTGTCATGAAATTCTGTCACTTGGCTTATTGCGGACCTATAAGATCAGCCGTATGATGGAATGTGGCAAAAAGAGAAGCAGACAGTCAGTTACATTTGATGTGTGTGAGAAAGGCAATACATGCAGGGATGTAACTTAGGTCGTATTTTATTATCTCTGCTGTACTAATGCATAGGCTAGGCTACATTCAGTGTGGAGAAACATGTTTTCTATCAACCGACTGTTGAAACGGATTTTTCTTTTTACTGGCGCAGTTACTGTTTTTGTCCAATAACCTGGAATAGTATAACTTCCCTGCTAGTTTAATATTAGAATAAGTACGTCAGAAAACCAATTTACGTAGTGATTGGTCACCGAAACAGGTTTGAATTAGTTTTTCTTGGAGCCGATATGATAACACTGATGCTGCGTCTCGGTTTCATTCAATATTACCAACACCATCACGAACTTGAATTGAAAGCATGAATTCCTTTACATTGCTTTTCTCAGTTCTCGGGAAGGTTGGCGTCCGGCAGAACGACCGAATCAGCACCATGGATAGCGACCGTAGTTTGGAATGGATTTAAGTTTCTTGCAACATTTCACATAATAGTTTCGCTGAATCTTTTGCTATTAGGCCTGTATGATATTGTAGAATTGTATACATATACACCTGATTAAGTTTCTTGGAAACAATAATATGAAACGCTTGGGAACGATGTTTGCTTGTATTACGAATTTATATTATACACAGAAACTTCCCTTGTAATTCATGTTCCCGAGAATAATCATTATACTTCTGCATTATATGTATATCTTTAAATGTATTTCACATAGTGATATTGATTAATAGCTTATGTACTGTAGCAATTAGATGTATAGCTACTGAACTATGGGTTTTGTAAATGTTACAGAGAGCACTGCAATTACTACTCAGAAACAACAGGTTCACTAAGGGACAAGGGCATAAGACAACTATGACACGTGGATGGCTTCTTACAGGCGTTCTATGGACGAAAGGTTAGTTGTAGGTCACATCCACCCCCACAAACCTGGAATTATGAATAATCTGTCTAGAGGGCCAATGGAGGGCACTGTCAGTGCTATATGCCATCACATCCATCGTTCCAACAGGAAGTGTGGCACACTCTGACATGCACAGCTCACCCGAGATGGGATACCAGGATGGCGGATCAGGGGGTACAACAGGGCCAATTATTGTAATGGGTGTTGGGGTGATGTCAGTTCTTGACATGGTGCAGCTGCACACCAGGGGACAGACATGTCATAGAAGGAATATTCTATTCTACTCTAGAGTACTCAGTCCTGACTGTCTCCGCCATGAGACTGTGTGTCTTCTGAGAGCAGATGGAAATGCATGACTTTAGCTGATAGTGAGTCAGTGAGCTGATAGTGAAGGAAAGAGAGAAAGAGAGCGAGAAAGAGAGAGAAAGAGAGAGAGAGAAAGAGAAAGAGAGGGAAAGAGAGAGTGTGTGAGAAAGAGGTCTGATGATGAACGATAAGCTCTTTGGAATGGGGGTGGGGGTGGGGGGGATTTTAATAATGTTGCCCGCCTACACGTACAAATACACACACACAGATTGATGTACATGTACTCAGACAAGCTTTTACACACTAATAACTAAGACACGTATACAGTGCCTTTGGAAAGTATTCAAACCCCAAGACCTTTTCCACATTTTGTTACGTTACAGCCTTATTCTAAAATGGATGAAAAAAAACATCCTCAGCAATCTACACACAATACCCCATAATGACAAAGCAAAAACAGGTTTTTAGAAACCTGAAATACCTTATTTACATAAGTATTCAGACCCTTTGCTATGAGACTCAAAGTTGAGCTCAGGTGCATCCTGTTTCCATTGATCATCCTTGAGATGTTTCTACAACTTTCTTGGAGTCCACCTGTGGTAAATTCAATTAATTGGCATGATTTGGAAAGGAAAACACCTATCTGTATAAGGTCCCACAGTTGGCAGTGCATGTCAGAGAAGAAACCAAGCCATGAGGTCGAAGGAATTGTGTAGAAAGCTCTGAGACAGGATTGTGTTGAGGCGCAGATCTGGGGAAGGGTACGAAAACATTTTTGCAGCATTGAAGGACCCCAAGAACACAGTGGCCTCCATCATTCTTAACTGGAAGAAGTTTAGAACCACCAAGACTCTTCCCAGAGCTGGCTGCCCGGACAAACTGAGCAATCGGAGGAGAGGGCCTTGGTCAGGGAGGTGACCAAGAACCCGATGGTCACTCTGACAGAGCTCTAGAGTTCCTCTGTGGAGATGGGAGAACCTTCCAGAACCATCTCTGCAGCACTCCACCAATCAGGCCTTCATGGTAGAATGGCCAGACGGAAGCCACTCTTCAGTAAAAGGGACATGACAGCCTGATTGAAGTTTGCCAAAAGGCACCTAAAGATTGTCAGACCATGAGAAACAAGATTTACGGTCTGATGAAACCAAGATTGAGCTATTTGGCCTGAATGCCAAGCGTCACGTCTGGAGGAAACATAGCACCATCCCTACGGTGAAGCATGGTGGTGGCAGCATCATGCTATGGGGATGTTTTTCAGCGGCAGGGACTGGGAGACTAGTCAGGATCGAGGGAAAGATGAATGGAGCAAAGTACAGAGAGAGATCCTTGATGAAAACCTGCTCCAGAGTGCTCAGGACCTCAGACTGGGGCCAAGGTTCACCTTCCAACAGGACAAACACCCTAAGCACACATCCAAGACAACGCAGTAGTGGCTTTGGGACAAGTCTTTGAATGTACTTGAGTGGCCCAGCCAGAGCCTGGACTTCAACCTAATCAAACATCTCTGGAGAGACCTGGAAATAGCTGTGCAGTGACACTCCCCATCCAACCTAACAGAGCTTGAGAGAATCTGCAGAGAAGAATAGAAAAAACTCCCCAAATACAGGTATGCCAAGCTTGTAGCATCATACCCAAGAAGAATCAAGGCTGTAATCACTGCCAAAGGTGATTCAACAAAGTACTGTGTAAAGGGTCTGAATACTTATGTAAATGTGATATTTAATGTTGTATAAATTAGAAAACATTTAAAAAACTGTTTTTGCTTTGTCATTACCAAACAACAGAGATGTTATAAATGGAAAGTCAGGGAGGAAGAGCAATAATGAAGAGACCTGTCGAGAGATGGGGAAAGAAATTGGTATGGAAAAGCACAGACTCTGATATATTAGTAGCCTGAAATATGTTTTAAGAGGGATATCAATAAATAGTTACTGCAGACCTATTGTTGGTACTCAATACAACAACAGTATGAAATAAAAAATAAATCAACTGCTTATCAATTACCTTTTGCTGTTGTGCTGTGCATGAAATATGTTGTTTTTGCCAATAGATTATCAATATTTAACGCGCGAACAATAGGAGGTTTTAGTGGATTAGTGGATGCGCTATCTACCCAGATTAAGACATTACGTCAGTTGAAACTGAAGTGATAGATAGCAGCTAGGATGATAAATGTCATGCTATAGCTGAAACTACCCAGCCAGAAATAGCTTCTACTGCCTCCCTTATCAGAGTGGGAGTGCGAAGTGAGGAGTCTGGTTGGAAAATTGCAGGTGGATCGATGTCAACCCCTCTGTCGCTCCTGTCCTTTCCACAGCCCAGAGCAAGAGGTCAAACTGGGACACTCAGAGGCGGCGACAATCATGACACCACTGTGTGAGTTGGCGTGTGTATGTGTTTGCAGCTGCAGCAGGTTCTACCTGAATATTTTTTTCACAACCAAATCTCTATATTTTATGTAAATGGCATGTTATGGAAGGGTCCATACAATTGTTTTTGTGATTTCACATGTTTTAGGGTAATTTACCCCAAACTGCAAATCACTTCCTCATCCTCGTGTATCTTGGGGGCCCTGAAAAAATGATCAAAACACCCAAATACATCATTTTAGAAACAGCAAAGCTCTCAGTATAGTAATGCAGGTCTTTAGATGTTGTACACTTGAAGTTGTGTCATTCCGAAATGTATCCGCAATGTTATATTCCCTTTTTTGCGACTCAAGCCTTCTCAAGCAGTTCCATTTTCCGTGTAGCCTGCTGCTACAGGTAACTTCCAAAAAAAGGAAATACTGTACTAACATATAGTGTCTTAATTTTTGGGCGACTACCCCATGCTTTCAATATAAATTGTATCCCTCATTTACTCAAGTGTTTACTTTATTTAGGCAATTAGGCCTACCTGTAAAATTGACTTTGGAGATATCGCTCGAGTCGCAACAAAATGGAATATAGCCTAACGTTGAGGATAAATTCGAAATGACACAATTTCATGTGTATGACATCTAAAGACCTGCATTACTAGACTGAGCGCTTTGCAGTTTGATGTATTTGGGTGTTTTTGGAGCCATTCATGTTTTTTTGGGGGGGCCCATCAAGGATGAGGAAGTGATTTACTGTTTGGGTTAAATTACTCTAAAACATATGAAATCACAAAACAAATGTCTGGATCCTTCTGCAATATATCATTTACATCATGTTTTTTGTTGATTTGGTTGTAAATGAAAACTTCTCATTTGACATGCCTAGATAAACACAGTATGACAGGGAAGAAAACATTTGGTGTGAATCATTGAGAGATCTCAGGGAAGGAATCTGTGTCAGGGATTCGTATGCTGCAACTATATTGGATTAGCAGCTCCATGAAGCCCCCTGAGCATCGTCATCTGACTGGAGCAGTGTTGCCAACTCCTCAGTAAGGAAAGTAGCTATTGGCTGTCCTAAAAGTCGCTAAATGACGTCATCACCTAATTTGCATAATTGCCCATGTGCATGTAATTGTGATGGACGCTGTAGGAGAGAGGAATAACGTCGTGGGATAGACAAAAAGGGAGTAAAAAACACCCTAAATATGTTTAGAACTACAAATGAACTTTCTTCTGGACGCGGAAGGGTGAACATCTCCTGCACTGACTGCAGCTGGGAGGGACTGCTGCGCAAGGACTGGGCCCCGCCTGTGAGTGCTTTAGGACGGGGGTGGGGCCCACGGCTCGTTGAGAAGAGTAAGAACGATACGTGCTTTCACGTCAGAGTCTCCAAAAGTCTCCAATAACACCAGAAAAAGTCACTAGATTTGTCGCTAGTCACTTTTTAAAAAATGTGTCGCTAGAGGGCTCTGAATACTCACTAAATATAGCAACAAGGTCGCTAAGTTGGCAACACTGGACTGGAGCACTCACACTGTGCCTGTTTTCCTGGTCCATCTTGGCAGAAATGACTAGTGCCTCTGAGCTGGAGTCCATAGATCTTAGACAAGACAGCTCTCTCTCCCTCGTCTGCTGTGGGAAAAACTCTGCTCAGACCCACACAATACACCTGGGCCCGGTTTACCGACAGCCATGGAATTTAGTTTTACTAGTGTTTTAATGATGCAGCCGAATATGTAACACGCATTTCCCAAAACACCACGCAGAGTGCATCGTTGGAGCATGTGTCGACACTGATAGGATCGAAAGAAAGTGAGCTCTGCTCTCGGGTCAGCTTTCTCTATTAAAATCTCACCTTAATAACATTATAATTATTTCACAATAATGACGACGGATCAGCAACAGTACCTCTACGATTGTATCCCTGAGTTGTCAAGAGTATCCCAGATGTAAATGGAAAAGGCCATGTCTGCTCTGCCTCATCTCCTGTTGTAGTGAATCCATACTGTCAAGGACCAGGAGATACATACTATTTGTCTACCTCTTTTCTTCAGCACTACAGAGATGTTTATGGTCACACATTACTTCTTCAGAGGTGTTTGACAGATAAATCCACTGGAGAAATAATGAGTAGAGCCGCAGGCTGCATTCAGATGTAGGATCTTAATTTGCCAAGGCAGCAGGTACTCTTCCGGGAGTCCAATCACAATTACATAACACAACACATTATTACACACTACTCTACCATAACATATCTACAATACGACCGTTAGGTATTACAGAGGGTAATGCGTACGTACATCACTGGGGGCAAGCATCCTGCCATCCAGGACCTCTATACCAGGCGGTGTCAGAGAAAGGCCCTAAAAATTGTCAGACTCCAGCCACCCCAGTCATGAACTGTTCTCTCAGCTACCGCACGGCAAGCGGTACCGGAGTGACAAATCTAGGTCCAAAAGGCTTCTTAACAGCTTCTACCCCCAAGCCATAAGACTCCTGAACAGCTAATCAAATGGCTACCCAGACTATTTGCATTGTCCACCTCCCCAACCCCTCTTTTATGCTGCTGCTACTATCTGTTTATTATCTATCCATAGTCACTTTAACTCTATCTACATGTACATATTACCTCAATTACTTCGACTAACCTGTTGCCCCCACACATTGACTCTGTACCGGTACCCCCTGTACAGTGGGGCAAAAAGGTATTTAGTCAGCCACAATTGTGCAAGTTCTCCCACTTAAAAAGATGAGAGAGGCCTGTAATTTTCCATCATAGGTACACTTCAACTATGACAGACAAAATGAGAAAGAAAATTCCAGAAAATCATATTGTAGGATTTTTAATGAATTTATTTGCAAATTATGGTGGAAAATAAGTATTTGGTCAAGAACAAAAGTTTATTTCAATACTTTGTTATATACCCTTTGTTGGCAATGACAGAGGTCAAACATTTTCTGTAAGTCTTCACAAGGTTTTCACACACTGTTGCTGGTATTTTGGCCCATTCCTCCATGCAGATCTCCTCTAGAGCAGTGATGTTTTGGGGCTGTTGCTGGGCAACACGGACTTTCAACTCCCTCCAAAGATTTTCTATGGGGTTGAGATCTGGAGACTGGCTAGGCCACTCCAGGACCTTGAAATGCTTCTTACGAAGCCACTCCTTCGTTGCCGGGGCGGTGTGTTTGGGATCATTGTCATGCTGAAAGACCCAGCCACGTTTCATCTTCAATGCCCTTGCTGATGGAAGGAGGTTTTCACTCAAAATCTCACGATACATGGCCCCATTCATTCTTTCCTTTACACGGATCAGTCGTCCTGGTCCCTTTGCAGAAAAATAGCCCCAAAGCATGATGTTTCCACCCCCATGCTTCACAGTGGGTATGGTGTTCTTTGGATGCATCTCGGCATTCTTTGTCCTCCAAACACGACGAGTTGAATTTTTACCAAAAAGTTATATTTTGGTTTCATCTGACCATATGACATTCTCTCAATCTTCTTCTGGATCATCCAAATGCTCTCTAGCAAACTTCAGACGGGCCTGGACATGTACTGGCTTAAGCAGGGGGACACGTCTGGCACTGCAGGATTTGAGTCCCTGGCAGCATAGTGTGTTACTGATGGTAGGCTTTGTTACTTTGGTCCCAGCTCTCTGCAGGTCATTCACTAGGTCCCCCCATGTGCTTCTGGGATTTTTGCTCACCTTTCTTGTGATCATTTTGACCCCACAGGGTGAGATCTTGCGTGGAGCCCCAGATCAGGGGGAGATTATCAGTGGTCTTGTATGTCTTCAATTTCCTAATAATTGCTCCCACAGTTGATTACTTCAAACCAAGCTGCTTACCTATTGCAGATTCAGTCTTCCCAGCCTGGTGCAGGTCTACAATTTTGTTTCTGGTGTCCTTTGACAGCTCTTTGGTCTTGGCCATAGTGGAGTTTGGAGTGTGACTGTTTGAGGTTGTGGACAGGTGTCTTTTATACTGATAACAAGTTCAAACAGGTGCCATTAATACAGGTAACGAGTGGAGGACAGAGGAGCCTCTTAAAGAAGAAGTTACAGGTCTGTGAGAGCCAGAAATCTTGCTTGTTTGTAGGTGACCAAATACTTATTTTCCACCATAATTTGCAAATAAATTCATTAAAAATCCTACAATGTTATTTTCTGGATTTTTTTTTCTTCTCATTTTGTCTGTCATAGTTGAAGTGTACCTATGATGAAAATGACAGGCCTCTCTCATCTTTTTAAGTGGGAGAACTTGCACAATTGGTGGCTGACTAAATACTTTTTTGCCCCACTGTATATAGCCTCGCTACTGTTATTTTACTGCTGCTCTTTAATTATTTGTTATTTTTATTTTTTACTTAACACTTGTTTTTCTTAAAACTGCATTGTTGGTTAAGGGCTTGTAAGTAAGCATTTCACTGTAAGGTCTACTACACCTGTTGTATTCGGCGCATGTGACAGATAACATATGATTTGATTTAATAATACAGCAAAATAACAATATTAAAATGTATGTGTGTGTAGAGTGCGTGTGTTAGCATGTGTTTGTGAATGCTGTGTGTTTGCCTGCACAGTCCAAACTGTTCCATAAAGTGTAGTTTTATCAGTTTTATCAGTTTTCTAAATCAGATTGTACTACTTGACTGAGTTACATGATGTGGAATAGAGTTCCATGTAGAAATTGCTCTATGTAGTACTGTGCATTTCCCGTGTTCTATTCTGGACTTGGGGACAGTGAAGAGACCTCTGGTGGCATGTCTTGTGCGGTAT
The DNA here is from genome assembly GCF_018296145.1 of Oncorhynchus tshawytscha. Taxonomy (NCBI): domain Eukaryota; kingdom Metazoa; phylum Chordata; class Actinopteri; order Salmoniformes; family Salmonidae; genus Oncorhynchus; species Oncorhynchus tshawytscha. Next base: position 14,852,550 of record NC_056451.1, on the reverse strand, counting down.
GCATAGGTGTCTGAGCTGTGCGCTAGTTGCTTAAACAGACAGCTCGGTGATTTCAACATGTCAATATCTCTCACAAAGACATGCTGGCCCTCCGTGTACCTCTAAGGGCCAGCCTTGCTGCTCTGTTCTGGGCCAATTGTAATTTGCCCATGTGTCTCTTTGTGGCACTTGACCATATGACAGGACAGTGGTCCAGGTGCGACAAAACTAGGGACTATAGTAGTTGTTTTGTTGATAGCGATGTCAAGAAAGCATAGTAGTGCTTTATTATGGACAGATCTCTCCCCATCTTAGCTACCGTTACATCAATATGTTTTGACCATGACAGTTTACAATCCATGGTTACACCAAGCAGTTTAGTCTCCTTAATTTGCTCAATTTCCACATGATTCATTACAAGATTTAGTTGAGGTTTAGGATTTAGTGAATGATTTGTCCTAAATACAGTGCTTTTAGTTTTTGAAATATTTAGGACCAGCTTATTTCTTGACAGCCATTCTGAAACTGACTGCAGCTCTTTGTTAAGCTTTGCAGTGATTACACTTGCTGTGGTAGCTGACATGTGCAGTGTTGAGTCATCAGCATACATGGACACACAGGATTTACTCAGTGCCAGTGGCAGGTCATTGGTAAAGATTTTAAAAAGTAGGTGCCTAGACAGCTGCACTGGGGAATGCCTGACTCTACCTGGATTATGTTGGAAATGCTTCCATTGAAGAACACCCTCTGTGTTCTGTTAGACAGGTAAGTCTTGATCCACAATATAGCAGGGGATGTAAAGCCAAAACATATACATTTTTCCAGCAGCAGATTCTTATTAACAATTCTTCTCAGTCAATCATCAGTCATTTGTGTAAGTGCCGTCTGTACATGTTGAATGCCCTTCCCTGTAAGCGTGCTTCAAGTCTGTAGTTAATTTGTTTACTGTGAAATAGCATTGTATCTGGTCAAACACATTTTTTTACTAAGGGTTGTTAACAGGCTTACGCTGGATGGCTGTTTGAGCCAGTAAAGGGTGCTTTGCTATTCTTGGGTAGCGAAATTACTTTTGCTTCCCTCCAGGCCTGCAGGCTTAGATTGAATAGATGGCAGATAGGAGTGGCAATATAGTCACTATCATCCTCAGTAATTTTCCATCCAAGTTTTCAGACCCAGGGTGCTTGTCATTGTTGATAGAAAGCAACATTTATTTCACCTCTTCCACACTCACTTTACAGAATTCAAAATTATAATACTTGCCTTTTATCATTTGGTCAGTTATGTATGGAGGTGTAGGTTCATAATAATATGTTGTTATGTCATTTCTGAATTTTCAATGAAAAAATCTTTGAAGTAGTTGGCAATATCAATGGGTTTTTTGATGAATGAGCCATCTGATTCAATGAATGATGGAGCTGAGTTTGCCTTTTTGCCCCACATTTAATTTAAGGTGCTTTTTAGTATCATTCTTTAAATAATTTATTTTTGTTTCATAGTAATTTCTTCTTCTTTGTGTTAAGTTTAGTCACGTGATTTCCCAATTTACAGTACGATTGCCACTCGGCTGTGCAACCAGACATTTTGCCATTCCTTTTGCCTCATCCCCCCCAACCACAATTCCTCATCAATCCACAGGTATTTAGTAGTTTTTACAATAATTTTCTTAATGAGTGCTTGCTTATTAGTAAATGGAATAAGCAATTTCGTAAATGATTTAAGTGCTTGCGTGAGGATGTTCCTCATTACACATTGCCACATTTTCAACATAGGAATCATTGCAAAACCTCTTGTATGATCACTTATACACTATTTTAGGTCATCTTTGAAACTTTGTTTTTCCTAGATATGGCTATTATATTATGATCATTACATCCGATGGGTGTGGATACTGCTTTTGAGCATATTTCTGCAGCATTAGATGTGATCAATACAAGTGGATGATTTAGTTCCTGTTCTGTTTGTGAATACTCTGGTAGGTTGACTGATAACCTGAACCAGGTTGCAGGCACTGGTTACAGTTTGAAGCATTTTCTTGAGTGGACAGCTTGACGAAAGCCACTCAATATTTAGGTTACTCAGAAAATATGCAAACTTGTAATGTATTTGAGTTTTAAAAAGGCTTCTAACGTTTGTAATTTCCACTTTGACATTTCAATTGAAATGATTGATTTGCCTTAATGAAAAATGTAACAACCCCCACAAATTATAATCTGCATAATAATGAAAATTTCCTATTGCTGCAGGATTATTTTACTGCGGTAGCAAACTGGCTCAAATTAAGATCCTACATCTGTATGTATACAGTAGTATCAAATCAAATCACATCTTACTCGTCACATGCTTTGTAAACAACAGGTGTGGACTGACAGTAAAATACTTACTTATGGGCTCTTCCCAACAAAGCAGAGAGAAAGAAAATAGCTAAATACTAGAAAACTAAAACATGTAATAATAAAAGTAATAATATATACACAATGAGTAATAATAACTTGGCTGTACAAGGACTACCAGTACCAGTTGATGTGCAGGGGTACAAGGGAAGAGGTAGATATGTACATATAACGAAGAATAAAGTGACAGATATTAAACAGCAGCAGCAGCGTATGTGATGGACTAACTATTTATCAGTATTGTGGCTTGGGGGTAGAAGCTGTTCAGGGTCCTGTACAGGTTCCAGCATCGGTACCGCTTACCATGCGGTAGCCGAGAGAACAGTCTATGACCTGGGTGGCTGGAGTCTTCAACAATTTATTGATGTATTTATTTAATATTGTAGGGGAACAATATGTAGAGAAAGGAGAGTCTCTCTCTCTGTAATTCTGAAACGCTAATAATCTATAATGGTGGTTAATCCAGTAACTGTAATAATACTTTACTACATTGTTTCAAAGGCATCAATCCACTTTGATGCAGTTCATTGTGGATCGTCAAGTTGCCTTCCGCCCCAGTCGACAGATTGGGTCTTTAGCATGGGCAGACCAGTGTCAGACCCACAGATACGCACGCACGCACGCACGCACGCATGCACGCACGCACGCACGCACGCACGCACACGCACACACACACACACACACAGTGCTGTAGGTGGCAGCCTCGTAGCCACATTCTCAGGATAGAGAGCCTCTCCCTCAGCCCATCTCAACTCAGCACCTGTCAACTGCTTCCCACTCCACCCACGGAGTCCCCTGGCAGCGAGCCAGTAATGACAAAGTAACAACTGTTATTAAACTGCCATTGATTCCCAACAGAATTATTTAGGCAAATAGGCCATAATAAAAAGGGGTGGATGGATTAAATGTAATTGAGTGTATTGATCACAGTCTGAATGAAAGAAAAACCAAGCCCTAGCCATTGTAAGGAATTACTCCGACTCACTCAAATTAAACTGTGTTTGTAAATGCTGCACTGTTAAAATGAAGTGCTTTGTAACACCAAAACTAGTGGCAACTGAGCTGCCACCAATTTGAAGGAGACGACTTGCAGGAGGTTTGAACAATTCAGAGATATTGAAACACATCATCCTGAGATGTTCTGAAACATTACATGGTGTGTTGTAACATTACTTAATCAAGTGTTGTGCAACAACTTGCCAGGGACTGGGAGCCCTAACAGAAAAGATTGAAAACACTATTTTGTTGTTTCGAGTCCTGTTTAGTGCAGAATTAGATACCTTCTCATTTGGTGGCGTTTCCTCTCTCTAAAACAATGTGTCAAACACATTCTGTGTATTAAAACACCCTTTCAAACACCTGATCTCAGCTTAGGTGCATTACTTTTCATGGTTTCATTACACAATCATGGTGTTTTGAGACATTCGATTTTTACAGTGAGTATTATAATATGCTTAGGGATGGTTAGTTAGACGTCTCAATATGTGTTTCAACTCAGCCAAGGAAAGACTCTGGCCTATAATATTGTTGTAACAGAAGTCACGAGTCTCTCAACCTATTTCATGTGAGGTTGTTGGATATATTGCTACACTCAGGGGGAATGAAGAACAAATAATATCTTCCCTCTTCATTCTGGCTTCCCAACCCCCTTCCCCACAACCACCACTAACTACTTTTCTATTATACCCAGATGATTACACTCTGTGTTTCGGTTTGTATAGCCACTGTCTGTCCCTGTGCTCGTTGTTCACCTGGGTTATGAAATAGAGTTGTTTATTAACATGAACAGGGCACATTGAATCACCTTAGCATAGAACTAAATATCCCAGTTGACATACGTGGGAAGCTCATTCATTGCTAGACAGCTGTTTATTTCTCTCTGCACAAGATGCATCTCCTTCTCTCCATCCAAATAGATCACTAGATCCCAAATGGTGGGTCGGGACCCACTGGTGAGCCACAGGCAACCAGTCCCTCCTCCTCTTGGGTCGCGGTGAAAGTTGTGGCTGGATTTTTTTGTCGTTGTCTATTTGGTGGATAATAATCAATCGTTTGAGATCATTGAAATAGATTACTTAGAGGAAGGTTTGGTAGAATGAATATTCCAAGAACGTCATTATGTTGATTTTCAGTCACAGAAAAAAATATTATAATAATTAAATCAGTATTAGGAGTCATTTAAAAGTTTAGACAAGTCAATTCACCGTATATCCTGTTGGATAACAGATTATTATTTTTTGAGTAATTTGAGTCATTTTGAGTCATTGCCTCATCTTTCTGTATCTCACACTTGCAGATAATCTCACTTTCAAGCACCAAATTATTAATTATTCACTGTTTTACATATTACCATGTTACTGCAGCGGGAAGTTGCTCTTTTGCTGATGGGACGGCAAACAGTCCAAGTCATGCATAGTTAATTCTCTGCAAAGTCTAACTTTATTCAACTCTGCATAGTTATAGTTTAAGAATACCAGGAAAGTTAGTAAAATAAGTCAATCTTAGCATAGTGCGGTCAAGGATCAATATCATGCATTCAGCAATCATGGCAGAGAAAAAACGCTTTCCCTTTGAAAAAGATTGTCTAAAATGTTTTTGTTACACCAGATGGGTGCTGCATCTTGTTGTCATTTCACCTCATGAGATGGCTATCCAGACACTCCCTGTCTTGCTCTTACAGACACACTTCATATCAAAGGCTTCAATTGCAGTCACTCTGAGATGGCATTGGTAATGCAGTATAACTGTTTTACTGCTGCATACTAGACATTAGATATATGCATAGACCAACCAAACTAACCATCTTAACCACCTTTTAGCACTGCCTGTCTGTACTTGTACGTTTAGAATTCTGACATCACTTTGTTTTTCATCACAGGTTCACCAGCTTCCTCTTGAAGATGGCCAGTCAGCGCTAAGCTAACTAGCTGGGTGTAGCAGATTTGACTGGAAGAAGAGGTGCCAAAGGTACCATGGGAGATGGAGGAGCCCTCCATACGGAGGGGAACGCCCTCCTCAAAGCCGTCTTCCAGGGCAAGCTGCGACTGACCCGGCTCCTCCTGGAAGGGGGTGCCTACATCAACGAAGGCAACGAGCGGGGTGAGACCCCCATCTCTGCTGCCTGCCTGGCTGGCTACGAGGACCCCCAGAGCCGCCAGAGGATGGTGCGCTACCTCCTGGAGAAAGGAGCCGATCCCAACATCCCAGACAAGTCTGGGCGGACATCCCTGATGCATGCCTGTGTCGAGCAGGCGGGCAAAGAGGTGGTGTCCTTGCTCCTAGAGAATGGAGCTGACCCCAGCCTCAAGGACTACACAGGCTCCTCCGCCCTGGTCCATGCCATCAACAGAGGTGACAGAGACACCCTCCAGGTCCTGCTGGACGCCTGCAAGGCCAAGGGCAAGGAGGTAATCATCATCACCACCGACACGTCACCCTCGGGCACCAAGAAGACCAAGCAGTATCTCAACTCCCCCCCATCACCAGGGGTGGTGGACAAGCTCTCGCCCGTGGCCTGCATGTCGCCCTCAGAGGTGGCGATCCAGACCTCCAATTCCCCAGCAGCAGAGAAGGTTGAGGAGGAGGACAGTATCTTCAGCTTTGCGCTGACATCAGCCTTACCCCTACCCTCCACTAGAACCCTAGGGGAGAAAAGGCCGCCTCCCCGCAAACTCCTGAAGAGGCTCAACTCTGAGCCTTGGGGGCTGGTAGCACCCTCAGTGCTCAGCAGGGTCCCACAGGAGAGGGTTGATGGTGGACTGGAGGAGGAAGGTGGAGGTAGGATCATCACTGAGATGAATGGTCTGTCAATCTCGGGTCCTGGCAGGCCTCTCCTGTCTCGTCGGCACAGCATCGAAACACATGACCCCTGCTCACCCAAACTCATTGACCGATCCTGCTCAGAGGACTGCGCAGCCCTTTGTAGCTCCTCCTGGGCCGACAAGGTCCAACAGCATCAGATCCTGTACCGCAGGAACACCGCGCCGGAGTCTCAGGAAAATGCAGGCGGACCAGGGGGGGTGGCTTCACGCACCCTGACTCACCCCAAACTTACACGTATGGAGCACTATGAGTCAGACACACACCTGTGTCCTGAGTCCATCCCTGGATCTCCAGACTCAGGGCGCGTGTCGGTGGAGCGGAGGAAGTACAACGCCTCGCCCCTCTCTCTTCTCACCACCTCCTCCCGGGAGTCCCTTGAGAGCATCCCCAATTCTGTCTCCCCCATCACCATGCGCAGACGGCCCCCAGGCCTCCTGGAGCGCAGAGGCTCAGGCACCCTCCTCTTGGACCACATCTCCCACACCCGCCCTGGGTTCTTGCCCCCACTCAATGTCAACCCCCACCGGCCCATCCCAGACATCCGGGCCAATGGCAAGCCCACTTCCCCCATCCACTCTGGTCCCAAGATCCTGGTTCCAGTTGCCCCTGCCTCACCCAAGAGAGGCCCAGACTTCAAGATGAAGAAGAAACTGATGAGGAGGCACTCCATGCAGACGGACCAGATGAAGCAGCTCTCCACCTTCCAGGAGATCCTGTCAGAGAAGGTCATTGAGTCCAACGGGGACTGAGACTTATAAGGACATGTGAGGGTACAGTGGTGGATCAATTAGTCTATCTAATTAGTCCATCATTATCCTCAACCAGTGCTTAAACCAGGACTACTAACGTGAATTTGGCTCATTCCGAGTGAGACCTCAGTCCCATCCTTGTTCTGTGTCAAGTGCAGATGGTTATTTTTATTTTTAGGTGACCTATTTTAATTTGTTGTGTTTCCTTTCTGTGCTGTCACAGAAAGCTGGTTGATTGAGTAATACGGTATACAGCAGATGTTCTTTTCATTTCTCCTCAAATTATTTATTAATATACCATTTGCAGTCAACAGAAATAGAGACGTATTTCTGTGTTTTTAGATGTTTACACACTGCAAAATGTGCGCCAATGTCATGCCTATTGTTCCGTGTGCTGAATACATTTTCTTCCCTTCTGAAATCAGTCACCCTATCTATCTATGACACTTTAAGTCGAAAGAAAAAAAATCAACAGTAGAGATGCTAGCAACAGCTTACCTTGTCATTCTGAATGCCCTGTCTTCCCGATTTTAAATTCTTGCGTTAGCTGCTTTAAAACGTCAAACTTCAATCCTAAAATGCTCTCATGTTGATGGGTTTGTTTGGGGGAGAATAATGCTGCATTCCATTAAATAGTTTTCAAGTCATATTGCCTGAAGATTTCACTGTCATTGTATTGTTGCTGTTATCTACTTTCACTGTATTTATTTGCCTTTACTTTTTAATCACTTGAGATTTTGTGTTTTAGAGAGCTATTTAGCTATATGGTCTAACCACATGCCTGACTTACCCTGACAACTACAGTGGGATCAACATGTGGGACTCTTTATGAGTATCACACTGTAATAATGTTATTATCAATTGATTACATTTTTTTTTTAAAGAAAGTCAATTGAGGTGCAATTCATTTCATACAAAATTCCAAAGAAATCCCATGAAAGCATGTTTGTTTACATTGGAGTGTGTGAATACTGTTAGATGGCTTTTAGAAGAATTAACCTCAAATAATTGCACATTGATGCTGTGCCTTTCCATATGGAAAGAGCTCCTAGCACATATTAACTGTAAATAATGTAAAGATAAGACAAACCTAATTTGCTTATGAAATATGTCCATGTGCAATATGCTGTACTGTAATGTCAATGGATTTACTTCATCTATGGTGGATGTGAAGTTGTCTTTACAAATTGTACATTAAAAGCAATCTGAAGCACTTCTTAACATTTACTGTACACAGATTTGCCGAAAGGGAGAGTTTTAGGCTCACATAACTAACATTTACAGTTACTTACACATTTAGATTGTCACTTTTAAATATTTCCCATTTGTATAGTGAGATTTAAGAGAAAAAAAGTTCAATGTTTACCAAGCTTACAATGTGACCGCTTGTCCCGCTTCCATTTGAAATATTTCTGTCTTTAATGAAATAATGTTTATGTGCTACAAGGTTTAATATTGACCTCCTGTCGATTGAACTGTAATGTAGGTTACTTGAAGTTTAAGAGAAATACAAACAAAAAAGACATATTTTTGTATGCCTGTTAGGAAATAGAAAAGTAAATTCTAATATGTAATCTATTTTCACGTTTGAACTTGATTGTAATTTGATTGTGAAATAAACATTTGTTAAATGTTCGTAAGTGAATTATAACAACCTTTAGTTGTCATGTGTCTTTAATATGAGATTTATCATGTCAATTTGACTTAAGAAGTGTAATCATAAAATTGATAATACTGTACTTTCAGTATCAAGAATCAACCAATCTCCATTCATTTGGATATTTGTTCCAAAAAAATGATGTGCTTCATTTTCTGTGATGGCAAGAATCACAGGGTGCAGAACACTTTCCATACTAGTCGTAGGTATTGGGTATTCAGTACAGGTTCCATACTAGTCGTAGGTATTGGGTATTCAGTACAGGTTCCATACTAGTCGTAGGTATTGGGTATTCATTACAGGTTCCATACTAGTCGTAGGTATTGGGTATTCAGTACAGGTTCCATACTAGTCGTAGGTATTGGGTATTCAGTACAGGTTCCATACTAGTCGTAGGTATTGGGTATTCAGTACAGGTTCCATACTAGTCGTAGGTATTGGGTATTCATTACAGGTTCCATACTAGTCGTAGGTATTGGGTATTCATTACAGGTTCCATACTAGTCGTAGGTATTGGGTATTCAGTACAGGTTCCATACTAGTCGTAGGTATTGGGTATTCAGTACAGGTTCCATACTAGTCGTAGGTATTGGGTATTCAGTACAGGTTCCATACTAGTCGTAGGTATTGGGTATTCAGTACAGGTTCCATACTAGTCGTAGGTATTGGGTATTCATTACAGGTTCCATACTAGTCGTAGGTATTGGGTATTCATTACAGGTTCCATACTAGTCGTAGGTATTGGGTATTCAGTACAGGTTCCATACTATTAGGTATTGGGTATTCAGTACAGGTTCCATACTAGTCGTAGGTATTGGGTATTCAGTACAGGTTCCATACTAGTCGTAGGTATTGGGTATTCAGTACAGGTTCCATACTAGTCGTAGGTATTGGGTATTCAGTACAGGTTCCATACTAGTCGTAGGTATTGGGTATTCAGTACACGTTCCATACTAGTCGTAGGTATTGGGTATTCAGTACAGGTTCCATACTAGTCGTAGGTATTGGGTATTCAGTACAGGTTCCATACTAGTCGTAGGTATTGGGTATTCAGTACAGGTTCCATACTAGTCGTAGGTATTGGGTATTCAGTACAGGTTTGAGACTATTGTCCAGCATGAATGACAAAATCATCTCTTAATTGAGCAAAATATCCACCACGACCAATATTGATTAGAAGCCTGCCTGACTCTGCTGCACATGGCGGGAAGTATTTATTTTAGCCAGAAGTGACATCCACACATTCATCTGTTAAACAAGATGCACTCCAGCACAGGTGGAAGATGGCAAAGGCCTGGAGGAGGGACTTTATAGATTGCGTCATCATAGGCTAAGCGTGAGACAACATACACTAACACTGCAATGGATAAAGGAGTCATTTGGTGAGGTAGACTTAATCTCCATAAAAGCATAACTTTGGACATGGTTAATAAAGTATGTTTTGTGAAAGTGACAAACTTTCTAATAGAGTGGGTTCCAAAGTCAATGGATCCCTTGATAAAGATGAGCAAAAAAAATACAAAAATAATAGTAATACAAATACTTAGTTATATTGTATGCTCAAATAAATGGAAAAAGTATATTATTTTATACTAATACAATTGCTCAGAGAAAGAAAGCAATTTTGTTTAACAAGTAATTTAAAAAAAATCTAAAAAGATAGTGGTCAACATTTTTGGATCACCTGTTTTGGCCATCTCGGTCTCCGGACTTGAACCCCATTGAAAACCTGTGGCTTGAATTGAAAAGGTTAGTCCATATGTGCAGACAAAGAACATCTAGGATCTGGAAGGGTTCTGTATGGAGGAATGGTCTAAGATCCCTCCCAATGTGTTCACCAAGTCTCATATGCTAATCTTTATCAAGGGATCCAATCATTTTGGATACCACAGTAATTGGCTAGACTAGGCCACATACACATAGATCAGGGATGTGAGTTTGATATAAATAAAAATTCAGGACTTATTCAAACATCACTATTTATCAGGCTGCATCTTTAAGGACATGGCCGGATTAAGAAATCATAGCTTATTTGGTGCACATGCTGCCCAAATTGCAGCCTTCCCGACTATTGGGAACCAGTAACTGCCAAAATAAAGGAAACAGTTGAGTAAATGAGTGATTCAAATTTGATGTTATGGTGTGGGGTGCATTTTCCTGGCATGTTTTAGGTCCACTTGTAGAATCTATGCCAAGGCGCATTGTTCTGGCAGCTCGTGGTGGCCCCAACACCCTATTAAGACTTAAGACACTTTATGTTGGTGTTTTCTGTCACGGCCGTCTTCCTGGAAGGAATAAGTGGACCAAAGCGCATCATGGTGAGCGTACATTAATTTATTTATAATGTCGCCAACAAAACAATACAAAACGACCGTGATGCTTAAGAGGGCTATAGTGCCACTAACAAAGTCAACTACCCACACTGAAAGGAGGGAAAAAGGGCTACCTAAGTATGATTCCCAATCAGAGACAACTGTCCCTGATTGAGAACCATACCCGGCCAAAACATAGAAAAAGAAACATAGAAAACAAAACAGAATGCCCCACCCACATCACACCCTGACCTAACCAAATAGAGAAATAAAACAGCTCTAAGGTCAGGGCGTGACAGTACCCCTCAAAGGTGCGGACTCCGGCCGCAAAACCTGATCCTATAAGGAAGGGTCCGGGTGGGCATCTAATCGCGGTGGCGGCTCTGGTGCGGGACGTAGACCCCGCTCCACCTTTGGCGAATGTCGTGTCTCATGCACCAACACAGTAGCTCTCTCATAGCTCTCTCCTCCAATCTCCCCATCAATTCCTTCACTGTCTCTGCTTCGCTCCCTTCGCTCCGCTCCAATTTCACCACGACTGGCTCTGGTTCCATCCTCAGCTCCGCCGACCGTCCCGTGTGCCCCCCCCAAAAAAAAATGTCTGGGGGCTGCCTCTCCTGGCCACACTGCTTGGTCAAATCAAATCAAATCAAATTTTATTTGTCACATACACATGGTTAGCAGATGTTAATGCGAGTGTAGCGAAATGCTTGTGCTTCTAGTTCCGACAATGCAGTAATAACGAGCAAGTAATCTAACTAACAATTCCAAAAAAAACTACTGTCATACACAGTGTAAGGGGATAAAGAATATGTACATAAGGATATATGAATGAGTGATGGTACAGAGCAGCATAGGCAAGATACAGTAGATGATATCGAGTACAGTATATACATATGAGATAAGTATGTAAACCAAGTGGCATAGTTAAAGTGGCTAGTGATACATGTATTACATAAGGATGCAGTCGATGATATAGAGTACAGTATCAACGTATGCATATGAGATGAACAATGTAGGGTAAGTAACATTATATAAGGTAGCATTGTTTAAAGTGGCTAGTGATATATTTACATCATTTCCCATCAATTCCCATGATTAAAGTGGCTGGAGTAGAGTCAGTGTCATTGACAGTGTGTTGGCAGTAGCCACTCTGTAACGGTTTTCTAGTGGTGATGAAGGAGAGTCGGACCAAACTGCAGCGTGTCGATTGCGATCCATGTTTAATATCACAAAGAAACACGAACTTACAAAAAAACAATAAACGAAACCGAAACAGCCTATCTGGTGCAAACTAACAACGAGTACACATAGGACACTAAGGACAATCACCCACGACAAACTCAAAGAATATGGCTGCCTAAATATGGTTCCCAATCAGAGACAACGATAAGCACCTGCCTCTGATTGAGAACCACTCCAGACAGCCATAGACCTTGCTAGACAACCCACTAAGCTACAATCCCAATACCACCACCAAAACCCCAAGACAAACACACCACAATTACAAAAACCCCATGCCACACCCTGGCCTGACCAAATACATAAAGATAAACACAAAATACTTTGACCAGGGCGTGACAGAACCCCCTAAGGTGCGGACTCCCGAACGCACCTCAAAACAATAGGGAGGGTCCGGGTGGGCGTCTGTCCATGGTGGCGGCTCCGGCGCGGGACGTGGACCCCACTCCTTTAATGTCTTAGTCCCCTCTCCCTTCGTCCCTGGATAGTCCACCCTCGCCGCCGACCATGGCCTAGTAGTCCTCACCCAGAACCCCACTGGACTGAGGAACAGATCGGGACTGAAGGACAGCTCGGGACCGAGGCAGCTCGGGACTGAGGGGAAGCTCGGGAGTGAGAGAAAGCTCAGGAGTGAGAGAAAGCTCAGGAGTGAGAGAAAGCTCAGGAGTGAGAGAAAGCTCAGGAGTGAGAGAAAGCTCAGGAGTGAGAGGAAGCTCAGGAGTGAGAGGAAGCTCAGGAGTGAGAGAGCTCAGGAGTGAGAGGAAGCTCAGGAGTGAGAGGAAGCTCAGGCAGGTAGATAGATCTACCAGCTCCTGGCTGGCTGGTGGTTTCAGCAGATCCTGGCTGACTGGCAGATCCTGGCTGACTGGCAGATCTGGAAGAGTCTGGTTGACTGGCAGATCTGGAAGAGTCTGGTTGACTGGCAGATCTGGAAGAGTCTGGTTGACTGGCAGATCTGGAAGAGTCTGGTTGACTGGCAGATCTGGAAGAGTCTGGTTGACTGGCAGATCTGGAAGAGTCTGGTTGACTGGCAGATCTGGAAGAGTCTGGCTGACTGGCAGATCTGGAAGAGTCTGGCAGACTGGCGATGCTGGGCAGACCGGCGGCGCCGGGCAGACTGGCGGCGCCGGGCAGACTGGCGGCGCCGGGCAGACTGGCGACGCTGGGCAGACTGGCGACGCTGGGCAGACTGGCGGTGCTGGGCAGACTGACGACGCTGGGCAGACTGACGACGCTGGGCAGACTGGCGGTGCTGGGCAGACTGGCGATGCTGGGCAGACTGGCGATGCTGGGCAGACTGGCGATGCTGGGCAGACTGGCGATGCTGGGCAGACTGATGGCGCTGGGCAGACTGGCGATGCTGGGCAGACTGGGGGCACTGGCGGCGCTGGGCAGACTGGCGGCACTAGCTGCTCCATATAGGCTGACAGCTCTGGCGGCTTCTTACAGACTGACTGCTCTGGCGGCTCCGTGCTGACTGGCAGCTCCTTGCAGACTGGCAGCTCCTTGCAGACTGGCAGCTCCTTACAGACTGACAGCTCCATGCAGACTGACAGCTCCGTGCAGACTGACAGCTCCGTGCAGACTGGCTGCTCCATGCAGACTGGCTGCTCCATGCAGACTGGCAGCTCTGGCTGCTTCATGCAGACTGACAGCTCTGGCTGCTCCATGTAGACTGGCTGCTTCATGCAGACTGGCAGCTCGGGCTGCTTCATGTAGACTGACAGCTCTGGCTGCTCCATGCGGACTGACAGCTCTGGCTGCTCCATGTAGACTGACTGCTTCATGCAGACTGGCAGCTCGGGCTGCTTCATGTAGACTGACAGCTCTGGCTCCTCCATGCAGACTGACAGCTCTGACTGCTCCATGCAGACTGACAGCTCTGGCTGCTTCATGCAGACTGGCAGCTCTGGCTGCTCTATGTAGACTGGCTGCTTCATGCAGACTGGCAGCTCGGGCTGCTTCATGTAGACTGACAGCTCTGGCTGCTCCATGCGGACTGACAGCTCTGGCTGCTCCATGCAGACTGACAGCTCTGGCTGCTCCATGCGGACTGACAGCTCTGGCTGCTCCATGCGGACTGACAGCTCTGGCTGCTCCATGTAGACTGGCTGCTTCCTGCAGACTGGCAGCTCGGGCTGCTTCATGTAGACTGACAGCTCTGGCTGCTCCATGTCGACTGGCTGCTTCATGCAGACTGGCAGCTCGGGCTGCTTCATGTAGACTGACAGCTCTGGCTGCTCCATGCAGACTGACCGCTCTGACTGCTCCATGCAGACTGACAGCTCTGACTGCTCCATGCAGACTGACAGCTCTGACTGCTCCATGCAGACTGACAGCTCTGGCTGCTTCATGCAGACTGGCAGCTCTGGCTGCGCTGAACAGGCGGGAGACTCCTGCAGCGCTGTGTCGGAGGAAGGCTCTGGCTGCGCTAAACAGGCGGAAGACTCCGGCAGCGCTGGAGATGAGGAAAGCTCTAACAGCGCTAGATATGCGTGAGACTCCGGCAGCGCAGGAGAGGAGAAAGGCTCTGGCTGCGCTAAACAGGCGGGAGGCTCCGGCAGCGCTGTAGAGGAGGAAGGCTCTGGCTGCGCTGAACAGGCGGGAGGCTCCGGCAGCGCTGTAGAGGAGAAAGGCTCTGGCTGCGCTGAACAGGCGGGAGGCTCCGGCAGCGCTGTAGAGGAGGAAGGCTCTGGCTGCGTTAAACAGGCGGGAGACTCCAGCAGCGCAGGAGAGGAGAAAAGCGCTGGCTGCGCTGAACAGGCGAGGCACACTGAAGGCCTGGTGCGTGGTGCTGGAACTGGTGGTACTGGATCGAGGACACGCACAGGAAGCCTGGTGCGGGGAGCTGCTACCGGAGGGCTGGGGTGTGGAGGTGGTACTGGATAGACCGGACCGTGCAGGCGCACTGGAGCTCTTGAGCACCGAGCCTGCCCAACCTTACCTGGCTCGATGCCCACTCTAGCCCGGCCGATACGAGGAGCTGGAATATACCGAACCGGGCTGTGCACCCGCACTGGAGACACCGTGCGCTCCACAGCATAACACGGTGCCTGCCCGGTCTCTCCAGCCCCCGGTAAGCACAGGGAGTTTGCGCAGGTCTCCTACCTGGCATAGCCATACTCCCTGTAAGCCCCCAAGAAATTTTTGGGGCTGACTCTCGGGCTTCCATCCGCTCTGCCGTGCTAGCTCCTCATAATGCCGCCTCTCTGCTTTTGCTGCCTCCAGCTCGGCTTTGGGACGACAATAATCTCCAGGCTCATTCCAGGGTCCTTTACCGTCCAATTCCTCCTCCCATGTCCATAACTCCAGGTGGTGCAACCTCTCCCACTGTAGCTGCTGCTGCTCCTGCTGCTGCTGCCTCTGTTGCCTCTTCTCCTGTTGCTCCTTTGGGCGGCTACACTCCCCTGGTTTAGCCCAGGGTCCTCTCCCGTCGAAGATCTCCTCCCATGACCAGAAATCCTTGGTGAGCATCTCCTTTTCGGCTGCTCCTGCCTGTTGACACGCCGCTTGGTCCGTTGGTGGTGGGTGATTCTGTAACGGTTTTCTAGTGGTGATGAAGGAGAGTCGGACCAAACTGCAGCGTGTCGATTGCGATCCATGTTTAATATCACAAAGAAACACGAACTTACAAAAAAACAATAAACGAAACCGAAACAGCCTATCTGGTGCAAACTAACAACGAGTACACATAGGACACTAAGGACAATCACCCACGACAAACTCAAAGAATATGGCTGCCTAAATATGGTTCCCAATCAGAGACAACGATAAGCACCTGCCTCTGATTGAGAACCACTCCAGACAGCCATAGACCTTGCTAGACAACCCACTAAGCTACAATCCCAATACCACCACCAAAACCCCAAGACAAACACACCACAATTACAAAAACCCCATGCCACACCCTGGCCTGACCAAATACATAAAGATAAACACAAAATACTTTGACCAGGGCGTGACACACTCAATGTTAGTGGTGGCTGTTTAACAGTCTGATGGCCTTGAGATAGAAGCTGTTTTTCAG
Source organism: Oncorhynchus tshawytscha (assembly GCF_018296145.1). Taxonomy (NCBI): domain Eukaryota; kingdom Metazoa; phylum Chordata; class Actinopteri; order Salmoniformes; family Salmonidae; genus Oncorhynchus; species Oncorhynchus tshawytscha. Next base: position 14,836,372 of record NC_056451.1, on the reverse strand, counting down.
TCTCTCGGTCCCAGCTTTGATGCACCTGTACTGACCTCGCCTTCTGGATGGCAGCGGGGTGAACAGGCAGTGGCTCGGGTGGTTGATGTCCTTGATGATCTTTATGGCCTTCCTGTAGCATCGGGTGGTGTAGGTGTCCTGGAGGGCAGGTAGTTTGCCCCCGGTGATGCGTTGTGCAGACCTCACTACCCTCTGGAGAGCCTTACGGTTGAGGGCGGTGCAGTTGCCATACCAGGCGGTGATACAGCCCGCCAGGATGCTCTCGATTGTGCATCTGTAGAAGTTTGTGAGTGCTTTTGGTGACAAGCCGAATTTCTTCAGCCTCCTGAGGTTGAAGAGGCGCTGCTGCGCCTTCCTCATGATGCTGTCTGTGTGAGTGGACCAATTCAGTTTGTCTGTGATGTGTATGCCGAGGAACTTAAAACTTGCTACCCTCTCCACTACTGTTCCATCGATGTGGATGGGGGGGGTGTTCCCTCTGCTGTTTCCTGAAGTCCACAATCATCTCCTTAGTTTTGTTGACGTTGAGTGTGAGGTTATTTTCCTGACACCACACTCCGAGGGCCCTCACCTCCTCCCTGTAGGCCGTCTCGTCGTTGTTGGTAATCACGGACCAGGATGTCTTGCTCCCAAGCAGACTAAATAACTTTTTTGCCCGCTTTGAGGACAATACAGTGCCACTGACACGGCCTGCAACGGAAACATGCGGTCTCTCCTTCACTGCAGCCAGTCTGCTTTGGTGGTGGGAAGTTCTGTCACGGCGTTCTTCCTGGAAGGAATAAGTGGACCAAAGCTCAGCGTGGTGAATGTACATTTTCCTTTTATTTAAAATGTCGCCAAACAAAACAAGAACCGAAACCGTGCAACTTAAGTGGGCTATAGTGCCACTAACAAAGTCAACTACCCACACTGAAAGGAAGGAAAAAGGGCTACCTAAGTATGATTCCCAATCAGAGACAACGATAGACAGCTGTCCCTGATTGAGAACCATACCCGGCCAAAACATAGAAATAAAGAAACATAGAAAACAAAACATAGAATGCCTACCCCACAACACACCCTGACCTAAACAAATAGAGAAATAAAAAGGCTCTCTAAGGTCACGGCGTAACATTTTCTTTATTTTGGAAGTTACCTGTATGTGCTTGTGATTAAATGTTTTTTTTTACTATTGATCCTTTGTGGTTAATTGTGCTCTCTGGTGTATTTTGAACATTGAGAGCAGGCTCCTGTGGTAGGATTTTTATTTTATTTTTATAAAACACAAAAATAAATGGTTTATTTTATTTTGCCTCTTGGGCCCAGCCACTGACTCACACAATTCACCGGCCACATGTATTAATTATGCCGTTTATTTGATTAATCCCAATCAATCAGTTACCCACGTGGGCTCCCTACCTCCTCTCCTCCCCCATCTGACCATTAGTGGAGCGGCAGCAGGCAGCTGCAGGCTGTCTACACTCGTTGAGAGTGGGCTCCTGAATCCTTCTGTGGTTGAAGGTTGCAGTAAAACAATAAAAAACATATAATAAATATTTAATATACAGTTGCAAGAAAAAATATGTGAACCCTTTGGAATTACCTGGGTTTCTGCATAAATTGGACATAACATTTGATCTGATCTTCATCTAAGTCGCAACAATATACAAATACAGTCTGTTCAATCTAATAACACACAAACAATTATACATTTTTATGTCTTTATTGAACACACTGTGTAAACATTCACAGTGCAGGGTGGGAAAAGTATGTGAACCCTTGGATTTAATAACTGGTTGACGCTCCTTTGGCAGCAATAACCTCAACCAAACATTTTCTGTAATTGCGGATCAGACCGGCACAATGGTCAGAAAGAATTTTGGACCATTCCTCTTTACAAAACTGTTTCAGTTCAACAATATTCTTGGGATGTCTGGTGTGAACCGTTCTCGAGGTCATGACATAGCATCTCAATCGGGTTGAGGTCAGGACTCTGACTGGGCCACTCCAGAAGGCGTATTTTCTTTTGTTGAAGCCAATCTGTTGTTGATTTACTACTGTGTTTTGGGCTTCAATTGGCGGACAGATAGCCTAAGATTCTCCTGCAAAATGTCTTGATAAACATGGAAATTCATTTTTCCGTCGATGATAGCAAGCTGTCCAGGCCCTGAGGGATCAAAGCAACACAAACCATGATGTTCCCTCCACCATACTTTACAGTTGGGATGAGGTTTTGATGTTGTTGTGCTGTGCCTTTTTTTCTCCACACATAGTGTGTTCCTGCCAAACAACTCAACTTTAGTTTAATCTGTCCACATCAAATTTTGGAACATCCAGGTGCTCTTTTGCGAACTTCAGAACTTCCGTGTTGTCCTCCCATAAACACCATTCTAGTTTAGTGTTGTATGTATTGTAGACTCGTCAACAGAGATGTTCTGTCTTTAGCTAAGATTCAGTCTAAGATTCTTCTTAACCTCATTGAGCATTCTGCGCTGTGTTCTTGCAGTCATCTTTGCAGGACGGCCACTCCTAGGGGGAGTAGCAACAGTGCTGAACTTTCTCCATTTATAGACAATTTGTCTTACCGTGGACTGATGAACATCAAGGCTTTTAGAAATACTTTTGTAACCCTTTCCAGCTTTATGCAAGTCAACAATTCTTAATCTTAGGTCTTCTGAGATCTCTTTTGTTCATGGCATGTTTCACATCAGGTAATGCACCTTGTTAATAGCAAACTCAAATTTTGTGAGTGTTTTTTACAGGGCAAGGCAGCTCTAACCAGCATCTCCAATCTCGTCTCATTGATTGGACTCCAGGTTAGCTGACTACTGACTCCAATGATCTTTTGGAGAAGTCATTAGTCTAGGGGTTCACATACATTTTCCAACCTCAACCTTCAATATAGACAAGAAAATACCTATAATTTGTGTGTTATTAGTTTAAGCACACTGTATTGGTCTATTGTTGTGACTTAGAGGGAGATCAGATCACATTTGTTGACCAATTTATGTAGAAATCCAGGTAAATCCAAAGGGTTCACATACTTTTTTTTGCAACTGTATATTTGATATACAGTATGCATTATTATGCAGCCCCTGTAAGCCCCTACATTACTCCCGCCCTGTTTAAGGATCTGCTGTTTATATGCCTATATAGCATATGTGAACGTATGTATCCCATCATGGTAGTATATGTTTTCCCTGGCATTGCAGTGCAACACTCATTTACACTCTACTCTATGCATTGCCTTTGGGACTGAGAATACTCCTTGCAGCCCTGATGAATAAGTGTTCGGATGAAAATCAATTGGGCAGCAATTTGCACTGTGACACCACAGAATGCAATAATCTGCCAAAGGAGACAGACGAGGGAATAGGACTTTCCCGTTGGTTATTATTTCCAAATTTGCACTGACAGTGCAAAGCTGCAATACTTTTTTTAATCATGATTTTTTTCACTGTCACAAACCTCTATGTATGTAAATCAGGCTGACATAAACAGCATCTCTGTTATTTTTAGTGACATTCAAACACAACAAAGAAATTGTAATTATTTACGTTTTTCCACTGTACAACTGACTATGTGACATGTGTCCATGGGACTGCATTCCTCTCAGGAAAATCCCATTAGGAATTCTATCACTGTTGAGGCCAGCTCATCCCAGTTTAATTTGAAACCAGACGGTGTGACCCCTGCATTTCTTTGATTGTGGCGTGAGCTACAGGGAGCAACCTGACTGCTGAATGCTGATACAAAGGGGCTCTGTGCTGCAGCCAAAGTACATTTACTGCTTCAGTATACAGAAAATACTATAGCAAGCTGAGGCTTCCATAGGGCTGTTCAATAGCTGTGGATCTCACAAAATACGTTTTTTAGCCTATTTGAGTGCACTTCTTGTTGTGTGTCACAGAGCACATATAGAACAGGCCTTTGCCATATTGATATTAAAAACAAAAAACAAAGTTTTAAAACTTCTTAAGGATCAGTGTCCTCTAGCAGGTCAACTTCTGGTGAAACTGGAGGGCGCGTGAAGTAGGCATTGGTCTGAAGCCGAAAAAATGAAGGAAATGCACATGAGCATCACAGTGCATCCTTCACCCATGCTCTACCAAGGTTTTCCAGCACACAGCTTTGACTTACTACAATATCTATGTTGGTTTATTGTACCTCCAACAATGTGCAGGCAGATTGCTTAGGATTCAAATACAGGAGGTTGGTGGCACCTTAATTGGGCAGGATGGGCTCGTGGTAATGGCTGGAGCAGAATCAGCGGAATGGTATCAAATACATCAAACACATGGTTTCCAGGTGTTTGATGCCATTCCATTTGCTTCGTTCCAGCCATTATTATGAGACGTCCTCACCTCACCTATTTTTTGGTGAGTAGATGCCAACATAACAACAGGAGGTGGTGTGTTCAACTCAGTCACTCATATACAGTGGCAAGAAAAAGTATGTGAACCCTTTGGAAATACCTGGATTTCTACATAAATTGGTCATACAATTTGGTCACAACAATAGACAAGCACAGTCTGCTTAAACTAATAACACAAACAATTATACATTTTCATGTCTTAATTGCACACACCATGTAAACATTCACAGTGCAGGATGGAAAAAGTATGTGAACCCTTGGATTTAATAACTGGTTGACCCTCCATCAAAGGTTTTCTGTACTTGCGGATCAGACCTGCACAACGGTCAGGTGGAATTTTGGACCATTCCTCTTAACAAAACTGTTTCAGTTCAGCAATATTCTTGGGATGTCTGGTGTGAACTGCTCTCTTGAGGTCATGCCACAGCATCTCAATCGGGGTGTAGTCAAGACACTGACTGGGCCACTCCAGAAGGAGTTTTTTCTGTTGTTGAAGCCCTTCTGTTGTTGATTTACTTCTGTGTTTGGGGTCGTTGTCCTGTTGCATCACCCAACTTCTGTTGAGATTCAATTGGCGGACAGATAGCCTAACATTCTCCTGCAAAATGTCTTGGTAGACTTGGGAATACATTTTTCCGTCGATGATAGCAAGCTGCCAGGCCCTGAGGCAGCAAACCAGCCCCAAATCATGAATCTCCCTCCACCATACTTTACAATTGGGATGAGGTTTTGATGTTGGTGTGCTGAGCCTTTTTTTCTCCACAAATAGTGTTGTGTGTTCCTTCCAAACAACTCAACTGTAGTTTCGCAAACTTCAGACGTGCAGCAATGTTTTTTTTGGACAGCAGTGGCTCCTCCCATGAACACCATTCTTGTTTAGTATTTAACGCATAGTAGACTCGTCAGAGATGTTAGCATGTTCCAGAGATTTCTGTAAGTCTTTAGGTGACACTAGGATTCTTCTTAACCCACATTGAGCATTCTGCGCTGTGCTCTTGCAGTCATCTTTGCAGGACGGCCACTCCTAGGGGGAGTAGCAACAGTGCTGAACCTTCTCCATTTATAGACAATTTGACTGATGAACATCAAGGCTTTTAGAAATACTTTTGTAACCCTTTCCAGCTTATGCAAGTCAACAATTCTTAATCTTAGGTCTACTGAGATCTCTTTTGTTAGAGGCATGGTTCACATCAGGCAATGCTTCTTGTGAATAGCAAACTCACATTTTGTGAGTGTTTTTTATAGGCAAGACAGCTCTAACCAACATCTCCAATCTTGTCTCATTGATTGGACTCCAGGTGCGCTGACTCCTGACTCCAATTGGAGTCTAGAGGTTCACATACTGTTTCCAAACTACACTGTGAATGTTTAAATTATGTATTCAATATGGACAAGAAAAATCAAATAATTTCTGTGTTATTAGTTTAAGCACAGTTTGTCTATTGTTGTGACTTAGATGACTTCTGTCATGTGCGCTCCTTCTCAGGCCTCTAGGTCACCAGGCTGCTAGCACACCTGTCACCATCGTTACACGCATCTGTGCATCATCAGACTCACCTGGCATTCACCACTTCCCTGATTACCTTCCCTATATATGTCACTCCCTTTGGTTCCTTCCCAGGCGTTGTTTCTGTTCCAGTGTCATGTCTATGTGTTGTTTGTGTTTCTTGTTTTGTATTTCGTTGTGTTTCTTTATTAAAACACTCACTCCCTGAACTTGCTTCCCGACTCTCAGCGCACATCGTTACAAAATAACGCCTCACCTAAGGGAAGCATCAGGGAGTGTTTTTTTGTGGGAATGACGTCGGGTCCTGGAGCTGCTACAGGCTCTCATGTCTCAGTTGGATCGCCAGGCTCCCCTGCCTCAGCCTGTCTGTCAGGTTCCCACGCCCTAGCCGGTGACAGGTTCCCGACCATCAGCAGGGGTGACCGGTCCGCTCCTGATCCCTGGGATTGTCCCTTTGGTTGGCGTATTGCGGCTGGAGCCGAACGCGCCGGTGAGGGGGTACCGTCACGTATGCTCTCTTTCCGGCGCTCTAGGTCGCCATGCTCCCGCGTCTCAGCCGGACTGAAAGGTTTCCCTCTCCTCAGCAGAGGTGACCGGTCCACTCCTGATCCCCGGGATCGTCATTTTGGTCGGGGTCCTGCTGCTGGAGCCGCGCGTCGGGGAGGGGGTACTATCACGTGTGCTCCCTCTCAAGCCTTTAGGTCACCAGGTTGCTCGTTATGGCACATACCGATCACCATCATTACGCGCACCTGTGCGTCACCAGACTCACCTGGACTCAGCTCTGACAGCTGATGCATAAAGTTAGAGAGGGAGATATAAGCCTCCAGCTTCAGGGATTTTTGCAATTCGTTCCAGTCATTGGCGGCAGAGAACTGGAAGGAAAGGCAAGTTGCTGCCGGGGGTGCTGAGCTGTTGGCCCGTGTAGGGGTTGCCAGGTGGAAAGCATGGCCAGCCATAGACAAATGCTTATTGAAATTATCGATTATCTTAGATTTATCGGTGGTGACAGTGTTTCCTAGCCTCAGTGCAGTGGGCAGCTGGGAGGAGGTGCTCTTATTCTCCATGGACGTTACAGTGTCCCAAAACGTTTTGGAATTAGTGCTACAGGATGCAAATTTCTGTTTGAAAAAGCTAGACTTAGCTTTCCTAACTGCCTGTGTATATTGGTTCCTGACTTCCCTGAAAATTTGCATATCGCGGGGGCTATTCGATGCTAATGCAGAATGCCACAGGATGTTTTTGTGCTGGTCAAGGGCAGTCAAGTCTGGAGTGAACCAAGGGCTATATCTGTTCTTAGTTCAATTTTTTTTGAATAGGGCATGCTTATTTAAGATGGTGAGGAAAGCACTTTTAAAGAGCAACCAATCATCCTCTACTGAAGGGATGAGTTCAATATCCTTCCAGGATACCCAGGCCTGCTCGCAGAAGTGTTTTAGGGAGCTTTTGACAGTGATGAGGGGTGGTCGTTTGACCGCGGAACCATCACGCACGCAGGCAATGAGGCAGTGATCGCTGAGATCCTGGTTGAAGACAGCGGAGGTGTATTTGGAGGGCAAGTTGGTCAGGATGATATCTAAGAAGGTGCCCATGGTTACGGATTTAGGGTTGCACCTGGTAGGTTCCTTAATAATTTGTGTGAGTTTCAGGGCATCTAGCTTAGACTGTAGGACGGCCGGGGTGTTAAGCATATCCCAGTTTAGGTCACCTAACAGTATGAACTCTGAAGATAGATGGGGGGTAATCAATTCACATATGGAGTCCAGGGCACAGCTGGGGGCTGAAGGGGGTCTATAACAAGCGGCAACGGTGAGAGACTTGTTTCTGGAAAGGTGGATTTTTAAAAGTAGAAGCTCAAATTGTTTGGGCACAGACCTGGATAGTATAACAGAACTCTGCAGGCTAACTCTGCCCCCTTTGGCAGTTCTATCTTGTCAATAGATGTTATAGTTAGGGATGCAAATTTCAGGGTTTTTGGTGGCCTTCCTAAGCCATGATTCAGACACGGCTAGGACATCAGGGATGGCAGAGTGTGCTAAAGCAGTGAATAAAACAAACTTAGGGAGGAGGCTTCTAATGTTAACATGCATGAAACCAAGGCTTTTACGGTTACAGAAGTCAACAAATGAGAGTGCCTGGGGAATGGGAGTGGTGCTGGGGGCTGCACGGCCTGGGTTAACCCCTACTTCATCAGAGGAGGAGTAGGATAAAGGTATGGCTGAAGGCTATAACAACTGGTCGCCTAGTGCATTCGGAACAGAGAGTAAAAGGAGCAGATTTCTGGGCGCGGAAGAATAGATTCAAGGCATAATGTACAGACAAGGGTATGGTAGGATGTGAGTACAGTGGAGGTAAACCTAGGCATTGAGTGACAATGAGAGAGGTTTTGTCTCTAGAGGCACCAGTTAAGCCAGGAGAGGTCACCGCATGTGTGGGGGGTGGAACAAAAGGGCTATCTAACACATATTGGGCAGGGCTAGGGGCAGTATATTTAACTAATGTCAAATATACTGTGTCCGTAAAATCTAACTTTTGTGAAGCAGCACAGTTGAAAAATATTAGTATTGACGCCATTGTATTCACTTTTATTATTCATTAATGGATAATTAGATAATTGGATAATCATCGCTGAGTGACATGGCACAGAATTGCAAATATTGTTAATCTCCAATCAACATTAAATAACCTTAAACTGAGGAATTCTCTCTCTCACCATTTTTCGAATAGGAGCACAATCTCCATAACTTCACCTACTCAATCAGTGCATAAATTCCAGAGGCATCACCCTCTAATTCAGTCATAATTACTGTAAGTCTATGGAAGGGGGTGAGAGCCATGAGCCTCTTAGGTTTTGTATTGAAGTCAATGTACCCAGAGGAGGACGGAAACCATCTGTTCTACGGCTACACCATGGTGCTACCCCAGAGAGTGCTGTTGAGAATACTGTAGACCTTCATTGCAAGTGTGTTTTATTAATTATTTAGTGACGTGAATATATGTAGTATAGTTTTATCTAAAAAATAATACATTTTTTGATGTTTCACTGAGGAGAATGGTCCTCACCTTTCTCCTCTCGGGAGCCTCCACTGATGTTGCATCCCAGCATATTTTACTTACTTCAGGTTCTCAATGGTGTTAATGCCCCTAAAATCATGTACATTTGAAGCAGCATTATGAGGACTTATTGTCACAATGGTAACTGAGCTGGTCTTTGTTCATTTACCAGTCATTGTTTCAACGCAGCCTTGAAATGCATGGACAGAGTCCAGGAGCCAAGATGATTTGGATGGACTCTGTTATTCCTGTAGAGTATCTTCTGTTTCTAGAAGGTGTCATAGTTATCAATAAAAGTGACTCCAGCAGAGCTAAAGTAGTCTTTTAGCCAGATGTGCTGAATCTTTCACACCCGCGACCCAACGATGGTACTGGACCTGAAATGTTTGGCTGTTTTTTGGAGTCTTTTAATGCTAAAATCAGTTCTTTAAAATCCATTTTCAAATGTTCCGAGCTGGCCCTCCTAATGGTGTTTGACCCAACATGGACTACGACAGTGTCAGCTCCCGACATTTGTGGTAGAACAGTCGGAAGCAGCCTTGTTATGTCCTGTACTCATGCTCCTGGATAGCACAGGGTTTTTGCCTTGGGGACCGAGATGTTTCTCACCATAGAGCAGGCAGCCTAGACTGTGAGGCTGGGAGCTCCGAGAATCTGAACCCGAGATAGAAGCCACCGGAGAGGGAGACAGAGCCGAGGATGAAGACACAGGTACCTCGGATCAGATCTTGATTGGGAAGCAACCACGGACAAAGGCGCCGGAACCTCTGGATCCAGGGCGACAAAACTGTTTCTGGTCTGTGTCAGTTCCAGGCTCAACATCTCCATGGAGACCCTTGTTGCCAGAGGACGCCTTCCTCGGCGAGTGACGTGTCTCCATGTCTGGTTGGTTGGGTCGAGATCAGCTCCATTCTCCAGGGAAGGGGGAGACCCCTTCGGGGATGGAACCCTGCCTAGCACCAGCCAGTAGGCTGTAGAGAGCCGACACGGCGGCAAAACATCCACCAGACCAGAGCGGTGTCCGGCTACTGGGGTGGAAGAAAAATAAAAAGTAGGTGGGTGTGGGTTCCCCAGTAGCTTATGTAGGTTTGCTACTTGCTTGCTAAGAGTTCCTACTTCACTCCTGTAGTCCTCCGCAAGCAAGCAGTTGCTACATTGAAAGTCAACGCGGTCCACATTGTCCCATAACAAAGTAAAGTAAATGCAGCTCCTGCAACGTTGGAAACGTTCATTAGTAGCCTATATTCGAAGGAGAGGGAATTGTAAGCAGAATGACTATCTGACACACTGTTCATTTATGTAATTTCGTCACAGATGGATGACTAACAGAGGTTTCAGGTAGAGTACAAATAACCAGGCTCATCAATACACCACTGACTGGTCAGATCACCTCTTACTACAAACATCCTGTTCTCCTCTCTGAAGATGTCAAGCTCTGTAACAACAAATCAAAGTTTATTTGTCACGTGCGCTGAATACAACAGGTGTAAACCTTACAGTGAAATGCTTACTTACAGGCTCTAACCAATGGTGCCAAAAAAAGGTATGTGTGTGTGTGTGTGTGTGTGTGTGTGTGTGTGTGTAGGTAAGTAAAGAAATAAAACAACAGTAGAAAGACATTTGAAAAGAGAGTAGCAAGGCTATATACAGACACCTGTTAGTCAGGCTTATTGAGGTAGTATGTACATGTAGGTATCGTTAAAGTGACTGTGCATATATGATGAACAGAGAGTAGCAGTAGCGTAAAAAAGGGGTTGGTGGGTGGCGGGACACAATGCAGATAGCCCGGTTAGCCAATGTGCGGGAGCACTGCTGGGTTGGGCCAATTGAGGTAGTATGTACATGAATGTATAGATAAAGTGATTATGCATATAAGATAAACAGAGAGGAGCAGCAGCGTAAAAGAGGGGTTGGGGGGGGGGTGCACACAATGCAAATAGTCCGGGTAGCCATTGGTGATCATTCCTGTTCAGGAGTATGGCTTGGGGGTAAAAACTGTTGAGAAGCCTTTTGTCCTAGACTTGGCACTCCGGTACCGCTTGCCATGCGTTAGTACAGTTAGTACAGCGAGAGAACAGTCTATGACTGGGGTGGCTGGGGTACTTCTCCTGTCCTATCCGGTGTCCTGTGTGAATTTAAGTATGCCCTCTCTAATTCTCTCTTTCTTTCTCTCTCTCTGAGGACCTGAGCCCTAGGACCATGCCTCAGGACTACCTGACATGATGACTCCTTGCTGTCCCCAGGCCACCTGGCCGTGCTGCTGCTCCAGTTTCAACTGTTCTGCCTGTGATTATTATTATTTGACCATGATGGTCATTTATGAACATTTGAACATCTTGGCCATGTTCTGTTATCATCTCCACCCAGCACAGCCAGAAGAGGACTGGCCACCCCACATAGCCTGGTTCCTCTCTAGGTTTCTTCCTAGGTTTTGGCCTTTCTAGGGAGTTTTCCCTAGCCACCGTGCTTCTACACCTGCATTGCTTGCTGTTTGGGGTTTTAGGCTGTGTTTCTGTACAGCACTTTGAGATATCAGCTGATGTACAAAGGGCTATATAAATAAATTTGATTTGACAATTTTTAGGGCAACAACCACTAATGGAGTAGTGGTCATCACCCATGTGCATCCTTCTGGAAACTGAATGAAGGACACTTCTCTCCCTCACTGTCTGGGACAGACAGTCTTCAGTGCTGGGAAGATTCCGGATGGGGCATCCAAAAGTGCTGGGGGTAATTTCGGTTTAAGATCATTTATATTTATTTTCCAACCAACATTTTGGTTTGTGGCTTTAGCGAAATGTACTATAATACTATTTTACTACACAATGAGGCATTGTACTATGCTACTTTAAGATGTTTTATATGGTTTATTCATTTATATCCAGGCAGAAGCTAATCCTTCGATTTTCTCCCACAGATCAAACAGTTAATGATTGGTTGGATGATGCTGTTGATAGGAATTGTAATGATTACAGCACCACAGATAGACAGTATTGGAGGAATCAGTTAAATATTTGTCTAGGGATCCATCATTGTACGTGATGTAAACAATGTACATGTAAAAACAATGTAAACATCTTTATAATTGAATCATGTAGTTTTGAATAACAATGCATTCCAATTGTTTTTTATGCTATTTTTAAAAAAATCTTTCATTTGAGGTAATGCTTCATAATCTCTTAATTATCTAATGACTAATATATGCTGAACAAAATATAAACGCAACATGTCAAGTGTTGATCCCATTGTCACGGCTGGCTGAAGGACTGGACCAAAGTGCAGCATGGTAAGCGTACATTTTCTCTTTATTCAAAAATGAAGCCAACAAAACAAAGAACAAAAACCAACCCGTGAAGCTTTGGGCTATATGCCCTGAACAAAGACAAAGTTAACTTCCCACAAAACAGGTGGGGGAAAAGGGTACCTAAGTATGGTTCTCAATCAGAGACAACGATAGACAGCTGCCTCTGATTGAGAACCACACCCGGCCAAACACATAGAAATAGAAAATCATAGAACATAGACTGCCCACCCAAATCACACCCTGACCAAACCAAAATAGAGACATAAAACGCTCTCTACGGTCAGGGCGTGACACCCATGTTTCATGAACTGATATAAAAGACCCAGACATTCTCCATACACACAAAAAGCTTATTTCTCCAAAATGTTGGCAACGAATGTATTTATACATTATTTAGTCAACTTGACCAGCGATAATATAGCAAGCAGGAATGAGTTGACGGAGAATCCACGCATCAGGCGCGACTCTCACTCTCTCGCTGCAGTGTCCCCGTGCAAAAATGACAATCAGGTCTCTCCGCGACGAACATACATACAGTCGTGGCCAAAAGTATTGAGAATGACACAAATATTAATTTCCACAAAGTTTGCTGCTTCAGGGTCTTTAGATATTTTTTTCAGATGTTACTATGGAATACTGAAGTATAATTACAAGCATTTCATAAGTGTCAAAGGCTTTTATTGACAATTACATGAAGTTGATGCAAAGAGTCAATATTTGCAGTGTTGACCCTTCTGTTTCAAGACCTCTGCATGCTGTCAATTAACTTCTGGGCCACATCCTGACTGATGGCCTCCCATTCTTGTATAATCAATGCTCGGAGTTTGTCAGAATTTGTGGGGTTTTGTTTGTCCACCCACCTCTTGAGGATTGACCACAAGTTCTCAATGGGATTAAGGTCTGGGGAGTTTCCTGGCCATGGACCCAAAATATCAATGTTTTGTTCCCCGAGCCACTTAGTTATCACTTTTGCCTTATGGCAAGGTGCTCCATCATGCTGGAAAAGGCATTGTTCATCACCAAACTGTTCCTGGATGGTTAGGAGAAGTTGCTCTCAGACGATGTGTTGGTTCCATTCTTTATTCATGGCTGTGTTCTTAGAGGCAAAATTGTGAGTGAGCCCACTCCCTTGTTTGAGAAGCAACCCCACACATGAATGGTCTCAGGATGCTTTACTGTTGGCATGGCACAGGATTGATGGTAGCGCTCACCTTGTCTTCTCCGGACAAGTTTTTTTTCCGGATGCCCCAAACAATCGGAAAGGGGATTCATCAGAGAAAATGACTTTACCCCAGTCCTCAGCAGTCCAATCCCTGTACCTTTAGCAGAATATCAGTCTGTCCCTGATGTTTTTCCTGGAGAGAAGTGGCTTCTTTGCTGCCCTTCTTGACACCAGGCCATCCTTCAAAAGTCTTTGCCTCACTGTGCGTGCAGATGCACTCACATCTGCCTTCTGCCATTCCTGGGCAAGCTTTGTACTGGTGGTGCCCCGATCCCGCAGCTGAATAAACTTTAGGAGACTGTCCTGGGGCTTGCTGGACTTTCTTGAGCACCTTGAAGCCTTCTTCACAACAATTGAACTGCTCTCCTTGAAGTTCTTGATGTTCTGATAAATGGTTGATTTAGGTGCAATCTTACTGGCAGCAATATCCTTGCCTGTGAAGCCCTTTTTGTGCAAAGCAATGATGACGGCACGTGTTTCCTTGCAGGTAACCATGGTTGACAGAGGAAGAACAATGATTCCAAGCACCACCCTCCTTTTGAAGCTTCCAGTCTGTTATTCGAACTCAATCAGCATGACAGGGTGATCTCCAGCCTTGTCCTCATCACTCACACCTGTGTTAAAGAGAGAATCACTGACATGATGTCAGTGGCAGGGCTGAAATGCAGTGGAAATGTTTTTTGGGGATTCAGTTTATTTGCATGGCAAAAGGGGACTTTGCTATTAATTGCAATTCATCTGATCACTCTTCATAACATTCTGGAGTATATGCAAATTGCCATCATACAAACTGAGGCAGCAGACTTTGTAAAAATTAATATTTGTGTCATTCTCAAAACTTTTGGCCACGACTGTAGTAACTGTCTACCTGCTTCTCTACCGATAACCTTTTAAGTCGCACGGCGAAATGGACGGTCAGAAAACTAAAGGCGGAGCAGAGAGGGCGAGAAAAGAAAGAGAAAGGCCCTTGCCAAAGACGCAGCTAAATGCTGCAAAATAAGCGACATGTTCGCCAGTAAGGGACCAGGTCAGTCAAAAACACTAGCTAAAACACACACACTGACACACAACACCCAGCATGACAAGCTAAGTAGCCTAGCTAATAATAGTGACACAACGGCCGGTAGGCTAAACAGTTTGCACGTCTTATGTCTTTGTGGAGGAATTATATCATAGCAATGAGTGCAACATAGCGATCATATTATGACATTGAAGGCAATATGTTTCAACTAGTAAAAAATAGTAAACCTAGACTATGGACTTGCCAGCATTCGGTCATGACTCATGCCACATAAGCTAGAGAATGTGCACATACACTGTACAGCAAAACAGGCTACAGCAATGTAACCATCCATGAACGTAACACAGTAGCCTGTGTGACACAGCACAGATAATGACAAAGATCATTAGCGCCAGCATTACAAGTTACTAGAATAATATACAGCTCTGGGAAAAATTAAGAGACCACTCCAAATTAAGAGACCACTCTTAATTTTTTCCAGAGCTGTAATAATGTAGCCTACCGATACACTAATGATAGTGAGTATGATAATATAGTATTTTTTGGAGAAGGAAGCGGCACTAGAGCTTCAGGTGCTCCTGCAGAACTGGAGATGGTGGTCAGTTCAGAGTCAGACTCAGAGCAGGAACCTTCAGGCACAACTTAAGAGCACAAACCTAAACATGTAGGCTATGATTTTGGATTAATATGTGCTTTATTTATGAGATTATCAGTAGGACTGTAATTGGGGAGGCATACAATTGATGACTGCACAAGTAATACAAGTTTGTCTAGGTTATTTACAGTGTTAATCTCATTCTGCAGAGCAACCAGATGTTCAGAGAGAGAGAGAGGTTCAGAGCGCAGTACAGGGAAAACAGAAAGGGACAGCGAAAGCACTGAAAATCCATTTGATTATTTTGCCCGTCCTCAGTCCAAGAATGTTGACTTATTTGTTCAGTACCACCCAAAACAAACCCCTCAGAGTCATTCCCAATGTATTCCACTCCAAAGATGGCACAAACAGAAAATGGCTGACATACAATGAAGTAACTCCCTCCTTGTTCTGCTCAGTATGTCTTGCATTCGCAAAACCTTCAGCCAGTGATAGTGCATTTGTCAAAGGAGGCATGCAGGCCTGGAAACATGCCCATCAGAGAGTGCAGGAACATGAGAGAAGCAAGACCCATAGAGAAAGCACAGAAGCCTTTTTCCTCAGAGCCAGCAAAGCAGACATCTGTACCCTTCTGAGTGATAAGCAAATGTCAGTTCAACGAGACCTGGTCAGAAAGATGAGGCAGGTCATGGAACGTGTGATTGATGTAGTTAAAGTTAAAGCAAATGCTTACTGGAATTTGATTAACATGCCACTGTTGAACTGATCAGCCTTGCACAACAGTGGGAAAGTCTGAAACAGTCAGCATTGGAGGAGTACAACACCAGGGCTGCCGCCACCAATGATGAATCAGGGGAAGGCTTTGAGGATCCTGATGAAAGTGTGGAGTTAGTGAGCAGAAGTTTTTCCACATGTAAAAACTGCCCGATATGCTGCTATCTTCTCCTGTCTTAGTACAATTTGCTCACGGATGCGTATCACATCATTGGTTTGGGCTACAAGTTCCTCCTCACCCTATCCATCACTCAGGTGGCTTGTGAGAGGACCTTCTCCACCCTGAAATTCGTGAAGAACCTAAAGAACCTCCCTCACTCAAGAGAACCTTGAAGCATTCCATTTGATAGCAACAGAAAATGAGTTTGGTAACTAGTTTGGTACCCGTTACATCAACAAATAGGGTTAGCCTACAAAATTAGCAGTCTGGTGGTTTGCATGAACAGGGTGGCCTGGGATGGAGTCAAATTCCCAGCCCGAATTATTGTTTCAGTCCGCCCGTGCCTATGGTGAAGAATGGTAGTGGTAGCATCATGTTGTGGGAATGTTTTTCAGCAGCAGGGACGGGAAGACTAGTCAAGACTGAGGGAAAGATGAATGGAGCAAAGTACAGAGCGATCATTGATGAAAACCTGCTCCAGAGCGCTCAGGACTTCAGACTGGGGCGAAGGTTCACCTTCCAACAGGACAACGACCCTAAACACACAGCCAAGACAACACAATAGTGGATTCGGGACAAGTCACTAAATGTTCTTGAGTGGCCCAGCCAGAGCCCAGGCTTGAACCCCATCGAACATCTCTTGAAAGACCTGAAAATAGCTGTGCAGCGACGCTCCCCATTCAACCTGACAGGGCTTGAGAGGATCGGCAGAGAAGAATGGGAGAAACTCCCCAAATACTGGTGTGCAAAGCTTGTAGCGTCATACGCAAGAAGACTCGGGGCTGTAATCGCTGCCAAAAGTGCTTCAGCAAAGTACTGAGTAAAGGGTCTGAATACTTATGTAAATCAAATAAAATATGTTAGTGATTACATACACATGGTTAGCAGATGTTAATGCGAGTGTAGCGAAATGCTTGTGCTTCTAGTTCCGACAGTGCAGTTATATCTAACAAATTATCTTACAATTCCCCAACAACTACCTAATACACACAAATCTAAAGGGTTGAATGAGAATATGTACATATAAGTATATGGATGAGCGATGGCCGAGCGGCATAGGCAAGGTGCAATAGATGGTATAAAAGACAGTATACACGTGATATGAGTAATGTAAGATATGTAAACATTATTAAAGTGGCAATATTTAAAGTGGCATTGTTTAAAATGACTAGTGATCTATTTATTAAAGTGGCCAGTGATTGGGTCTCACTGTAGGCAGCAGCCTCTCTGAGTTAATTATTGCTGTTTAGCAGTCTGATGGCCTTGAGAATAGCTGTTTTCAATCTTTCTGTCCCAGCTTTGATGCACCTGTACTGACTTCGCCTTCTGGATGGTAGCGGTGTGAACAGGCAGTGGCTTTGGTGGTTGTCATCCTTGATGATCTTTTTGGCCTTCCTGTGACATCGGGAGCTGTAGGTGTCATGGAGGGCAGGTAGTTAGTCTGTGATTTCCTGTAGACCCTGCCACATACATCTCGTGTCTGAGCCGTTGAATTGTGACTCCACCTTGTCCCTGTACCGGCATTTCGCTTGTTTGATTGCCTTGTGGAGGGAATAACTACACTGTTTATATTCAGCCATATTTACAGACCTCTTTCCATGATTAAATGCGGTGGTTTGCACTTTCAGTTTTATGCAAATGCCGTCATCCATCCACGGTTTCAGGTTAGGGTGGGTTTTAATAGTCACAGTGGGTACAACATCTCCAATGCACTTCTTTATAAACTCACTCAACGAGTCAGCGTATAGGTCGATGTTGTTCTCTGAGGCTGACCAGAACATATTCCAGTCCATGTGATCAAAACAATTTTGAAGCGTGGCTTCCGATTGGTCAGACCAGCGTTGAATGGTTCTCGTCACTGGTACATCCTGTTTGAGTTTCTGCCTACAAGACGGTAGGAGCAAGATGGCATCGTGGTCGGATTTGCCGAAGAAAGGGCAGGGGAGGGCTTTGTTTGCATCGCGGAAGTTAGAGTAGCAGTGGTCGAGAGTATTACCCTTGCGTGTAGTGCAATCAGTATGCTGATAGAATTTAGGTAGCCTTGTTCTCACATTTGTTTTGTTAAAATCCCCAGCTACAATAAGTGCAGCCTCAGGATATGTGGTTTCCAGTTTACATAGAGTCCAGTGAAGTTCCTTGAGGGCCGTCTTGGCGTCTGCTTGAGAGGGAATGTACACAGCTTTGAATTTAACTGACGAGAATTCTCTTGGCCGGCATTTCTAGGTTGGCTGAGCAGAAGGACTTGAGTTCCTGTATGTTTTGATTACACCATGAGTCGTTAATCATAAAGCATACACCCCAGCCCTTCCTCTTCCCAGAGAGGTGTTTATCTCTGTTGGCACGATGCATGGAGAAGCCTGGTGGCTGAACTGATTCCGACAACATATTCCGACAGAGCCATGTTTCCGTGAAACAGAGAATGTTACAATCTCTGATGTCCCTCTGAAAGGGAACCCTTGCTCGAAATTCGTCTACCTTGTTGTCAAGAGACTGGACATTGGCGAGTAGTATACTTGGGAGCGGTGGGCGATGTGCATGTCTATGGAGCCTGACCAGGAGGCCGCTCCGTCTGCCCCTTCAACGGCGCCATTGTTTTGGGTCGGCTACTGGGATTAGAGCTGGGTGGTGGTCCAAACTGAGGATCCACATCAGGAAAGTCGTATTCCTGGTCGTGATGTTGGTAAGTTGATGTTGCTCTTATATTCAATAGTTCTTCCCGGCTGTATGTAATAAGACTTAAGATTTTCAGGTGTAGCAATGTAAGCAATAATACGTTAAAAAAACTAAATACTGCATAGTTGAAGAAAGGTGACCATCTCTGTCGGCACCATCTGTGATATTTCTTGTTTTTTTATACATTTGCAAAAATTTCTAAAAACCTCTTTTTGCTTTGTCATTATGGTGTATTGTGTGTAGATTGATGAGGGGGAAAACGACTTAATACATTTTAGAATAAGGCTGTAATGTAACAAAATGTGAAAAGAATCAAGGGGTCTGAATACATTCCAAATGCACTGTATGTCATTGTCAATGTAATAAATATCCTATGATGTCCTGTGTCACTATTTTTGTTGTTATCTATGTTTCCGTTGAAAGCCGGGCAAAGGCTAGCACATCACTTGTGACGACACTATTATATTGATGGTGTCTGTTGTTGTCCACAGCTTCTCTAATTATGTTAACTAGCTATATGGTTACTAATATCATAGCATAATTTTTAAATGTATTTGTAATTTATTTATATTTGTTCTTTAACTGACAGCCAGAATTGTGTGAAAATATTACATTTATCAAAGAAAAGGAACCACAGTTTAGCCATGTTAGTTTTGTCAATGATTGTTATAAGACAAAATACTTTGTTGAAAATTGAGGCATCACTTTTTAGAATATTAAAACACAACCCAAATGAATGTGACTGGATGTCCCGAAAAAGATAATTACCTCATTGTCCACACAATAACATTTCCATAGGAAATTTGTCTCTGAAGGGGCTGAAAACATTATTATAATGAGAGATCAATGCAATCTCTTTAGGTTGAGAGGTGGATGGAATATACAGCAGCCTGCCCTGGAGATTATTAGGATATCATTTGGGTATTCTTTAACATTTATTTTTGCAATTCTATAATTCTTGTTTACAGACAAGTGATGTAGATCATGTCGACCATAATGATCAGATGTGACTATAAGGAGTACAGCTGCCACCCGTAGTGACTTTTAATAGCAGGTTAGGAGAGCAAAACCCTAACCCTTTTCCTAACCTTAAGTCTCCTAACCTGCCACATTAATTCTCCTAACCTGCTGCGTAAATTCTTATAACCTGCTACTAAAGTCTCTTCTGGTCGTAGATGTACTTCTTTTAGTCAGAACCATAATGACCCTGACACACGGGCAAGGGGAGGTGTGTCTGTGTCACACACGGCCACAGCACAAAACACTTGAATCCATTTATTTATTCAAATATCGAGTGTATTCTTTCAGATGTTTCCATTACATAATAAAAGGTCCACATATCATAGACCATATCATCATCATTTGACCACATCAAATAGTTGAAAACATCGCTTAAACTTTATTGACAGAATATGATGCAAGCCATTGGAGTCATATTGTGACAGTATTGCGTTGTGTTGTTGAGAGTATTCCATGCTCTGTTTGACACAACATCTAGTACTCCTTCATCTTTTAAAAGGGGTATTTGAAGACTTGCTTTATGACCATGGCTAGGTTAGCACCTAGCTTATCCATTAGGACTGTATTTTAAACACACAGCGGGTAGTTCATCTCATGAGTCTCTTTCTTACTTATATGTGGACCATGCACTGCCTTTCCCTGGAAAATATATACTAGGAGAAAAAAAAAGATAATGAAATGTCCCATTCCAGTTGTCTGATCTACGCCAAGCCTTACAATAATTTTTACGAGGAGAAATTTTTAAAAGTGTACGATAATGATAATAATATGAACTAATCTCTAACTGAACATCAATGCTGCTGAAAGTAAAGCATGTAATAACAGCGGAGCACTTCATACAATGTATAGACAAAGTGGTCCTGGGATAGATCAAACAACTCTTCATAAAAGATGATCCTACTGCCTCTAAGTACTAGAAAACAAGATATAGAAAGTTGAGAATGCTTTTGATAGTAAATAGAAAAACCCCACACATTTTTGCACATTTGTGGCACAGGAATATACAGTGATCAATAAACAAAATGACAAGCTTCACAATATCCATGGCTTTTTGTTAGTTTTTCTGTACAATGCATACCCACCTTGAATTCAATGTGTCTTATTCCACAAAGGAGGAACGCATATGTACAATAAATAGATCATTATTATAACTACAGCCGTTTGAGATAATATTACCTGACAATTTCTTAAGTTACTTATATTTCTTGATTTTTCTTTTTCCCCATTTGTTTGTAAAAAATTGTTAGAAATTAAATTGAATAGACAGGTCAGCAAAATGTAGTTTTTTTAAATGTTTGAAACCTTACAAAAATGACATCTGAAAATGCTATTTGTCCTGTGTTTTTTTCTCTTTACTTTCTTTAAAACAAAAATGTTAAAATGGTGCATCTGGCATAGTTTGAGAAAGAGAGAAATATTGATGATGAAGTAATTCCATAACGCATACATACAACAAAGAGGACAAAGATAACTATCAAAAACAGTGAGGCTGAAAATCACCCATGGGTCACTGTTGTCCATCCCAAACAGTGATCTAGCTGTGGGGTGTTCTGTGTTATTGGACTACGGCAAACCCTGGGTCGTGTTCATTCGGCACGAACAGTAGGAAAGGTTTTCAGACGGACAATAGAAATGAACGCCCCTATAGGACAAGTGCAGGTAGTACTACCTCTGTTTAAAATATTTGCTTCAGTTTGGTGCTTACTGAACACGGCCAATACAACATCTGTTCCATCTGGGTGCAACAAAAATAGTGCTTATACTACTGTATATGGGAGTAAGGCTACCTAACTAGTTGGGATACTAAATGGATAAAATAGTAACATTCAGCACAAATACTTGAATGAACTTTGTCTTCCCTGTGTCTCAAAATATTGCACCTGTTTTTGAAGTTTATCAAAAAGGGCAAGGAGTAATCCACTGCTCTCTGGCAATATGTTTAATGTTATGTTTTAAAACTGCAGGGTATAAGAGGCAATAACCAGGCAACTCCTGCTTGCAAGAAGAAAATTAAATTGGAATTAATATTTCCTGCTGCTTTAAAATGGATGCACTAGTATTTGTTACTTCCAAATATTATCCTGAAATAATTCAACATCAGGCATTGCTGAAATAGAGCCACAATTATCATGAGATGGAACAATATTAATTCAATAATAAATCAATTCACCCTGGATTCCTGGTGGACAGAAACAATATCCCTACTCTCTGTACCTAAGTGCTCTGCATGTACAGTCATGTGCATTGCCATAACCCATCATGTACAGTACCAGTCAAAAGTTTGGACACACCTAGCCATTCCAGGGTTTTTCTTTGATTTGACTATTTTCTACATTGTATAATAATAGTGAAGACATGAAAACTATGAAATAACACATGTGAAATCATGTAGTAACCAGTGTTAAACAAATCAAAATATATTTGAGATTTGAGATTCATCAAAGTAGTCACCCTTCGCCTTGATGACAGCTTTGCACAGGCTTGGCATTCTCTCAACCAGCTTCATGAGTTAGTCACCTGGAATGCATTTCAATTAACAGGTGTGCCTTGTTAAAAGTTAATTTGTGGAATTTATTTCCTTCTTAACGCGTTTGAGCTAATCAGTTGTGCTGTGACAAGGTAGGGTTGTTATACAGAAGACCGCCCTATTTGGTAAAAGACCAAGTCCATATTATGGCAAGAACAGCTCAAATAAGCAAAGAGACATGACAGTCCATCATTACTTTAAGACGTGATGGTCAGTCAATCCAGAACATTTCAAGAACTTTTAAAGTTTCTTCAAGCGCAGTCACAAAAACCATCGAGCGATATGATGAAACTGGCTCTCATGAGGACCACCACAGGAAAGGAAGACCCAGAGTTACCTCTGCTGCAGAGGATAAGTTCATTACAGTTACCAGCCTCAGATTGCATACCAAATAAATACTTCACAGAGTTCAAGTAACAGGCACATCTCAACATCAACTGTTCAGAGGAGACTGGTCTGATGTGTCCAAATTTAAGATTTTTGGTTCCAACCACCATGTCTTTGTGAGACGCAGAGTAGGTGGACAGATGATCTCTGCATGTGTGGTTCCCACCATGAAGCATGGAGGAGGTGGTGTGAGGGTGTGGGTTTGCTTTGCTGGTGACACTGTCAGTGATTTATTTAGAATTCAAGGCACACTTAACAAGCATGGCTCCCACAGCATTGTACAGCGATACACCATCCCATCTGGTTTGCGCTTAGTGGGACTCATTTGTTTTTCAACAGGACAATGACCCAAAACACATCTACAGGCTGTGTATTGGCTATTTGACCAAGAAAGAGAGTGATGGAGTACTGCATCAGATGACCTGGCCTCCACAATCACCTGACCTACACCCAATTGCGATGGTTTGGGATGAGTTGGACCGCAGATTGAAGGAAAAGCAGCCAACAAGTGCTCAGCATATGTGGGAACTCTTTCAAGACCGCTGGAAAAGTATTTCAGGTGAAGCTGGTTGAGAGAATGCTAAGAATGTGCAAAGCTGTCATCAAGGCAAAGAGTGGCTACTTTGAAAAATCTCAAATATATTTTGATTTGTTTAACACTTTTGTTGGTTACTACATGGTTCCATGGTGTTATTTCATAGTATTTTTCTTTATTTTTACAAGAAAATAGTAAAAATAAAGAAAAACCCTTGAATGAGTAGGTATGTCCAAACTTTTGACTGGTACTGTATATCCTGTAAATATCTCTTTCTATAGAACTGTTTGATTTATGTAGATATTCAAGTTGCATTTGTCATTCTGTATTTATTTATTGTCTCCTGTTCAAAGTACCTTTCAGATACGCAAACACTTCAGAAGACACAAAACATCTAAATAGCTTAGAGCAGGCTAAATAGCTTAGAGCAGGTTTAAAGCTAATAGCTAGCTAGCCACTCTCCCTGACCGTTTTCAAATGCCTCCCAGACACCATGGGGATAATGTTGACATAAGAAAGTTCAAATAGTATCTAAACGGAATCCATAACTTTGAATGACAGGGTAGAGTGAACAATAGCAAATCCTATTAGCTAAGAGATGAAAACAGGGGAGAGAGGGAACCCCTGTGCCTCTTCCCCCCCATTCCCACTCCTAAATAAGTACAAACCATGGTCCTATGGGAAACGCCTTAGATTTTGAGTCTAAGGATGATCCCTCCCACCAAATCCAATACCTGTATCCTCTCCAATTAAATAAAAACCTTATTCACCTGATCTCTCAGTACGTTCACATGAGCTCTCGTCCAATCAAATCCCTCTAAATGATCTCTCCAATCAGTACCCCATCAATTATATATGCTTTAGGATACTAACTGCCTCAGATGAAAAGGTGAAAGGATACAGGGCGACTCTGCTATAGGTTCAGTTTCTGTGCCTTCATATCCAATGGGAGTAGTATTTTTTCAGCGGTGCATCCAATCCAAGTCCAGATGGTGCATTGGGCTGTCTCTCTTTGTGGGATATGTATCCATCCTTGTTTCAACAATCAGTTAGAGGAGCATTGCTTCAGACAACTCTGGGGTCTCAATCATCCTCTTTTCTCCCCACAAATCTTTGAAGAAAGCTCAAGCTCAAAGGCTTGAGAGTATCAGGTCAAAGTTAAACCATCACAATCACCTTTTTAAAACAAAGGTTTGGCCGGTCTGGTAGAATTTCTCTTCCAATAATTCACAACCAAATGTGGAAAAACAGGGTGATGGTTGAATTCAGAAATCAGAGAAAGAGCAGGGATTTGAGTGGTGCAGTTCTCAAAAAGATAGCTTGGTAATTCCAGACATAACAAAGACTTGAGTTCGGTAAGGAAAGCTCAAGCGAGACAAAATATTGCTTCAAAAACAAGCACATAAATTCCAAAACAAAAGACACCCCACACTCGGGACACTGCCACAAGCATATAAAGACAGGGGTTCTCCACAAAGATGGGCACGCTCATAACTGGTAGCGGCAATGTAGTAACAACATCCATAGCACTAATGACGATAGTAATAACAAGAGGAATTAAAAGGGGTTTGCATCACGTTCAAATGAAAAGTCATTTCAGAGTTTGGTGGCCTCTTTTGACTCGTTGATTGTGTTCTTCATACAGGTTAGTTTGGTAGGCACACTAACAGGCACTGCATGCGATGGGGGTTGAGGTGTGGTGTGGGGAAGGGCTGTGGTATTGCGTCGGGGCGGGGTGAGGTTCATTTCTGTCCGCTGATGGACTGGGATATGGAGCGAGGCGGGATCATGTCCAGCAGGTATTCCCTCTGGCGGTCAGCCAGGCTGGACCCCTTGTGGCCGACCACATTGCCTGGGTTCAGGTAGGCAATGTTCACCCCTGGAGAGGGAGGAAGAGGGAGGGAGGCAGTGTGAGACTGTCAGAAAGGCCTGCCTCAGCCCCATCCCCTGGTCTATAAAGTTCTTTGGCTGATCTCAGCCCCATCCCAACCCCTGGTCCATACAGTTGTATGGCTGATTTCCGTCCCAATCCCAGCCCAACCCCTGGTCTATAAAGTTCTTTGGCTGATCTCAGTCCCATCCCCAGCCCAACCCCTGGTCTATAAAGTTATTTGGCTGATCTCAGTCCCATCCCCAGCCCAACCCCTGGTCTATAAAGTTATTTGGCTGATCTCAGTCCCATCCCCAGCCCAACCCCTGGTCTATAAAGTTATTTGGCTGATCTCAGTCCCATCCCCAGCCCAACCCCTGGTCTGTTTACTCACCAGGGATGCTGTAGAGCTGGCGGCGGTTGTCGTGATGCTGCTGCTGCTGCTGCTGTTGCTGCTGTGCCCGGCTGTGCCCACTAGTGCCCAGCTGTCCACTGCGCTTTCCAGTCATGCCCAGCAGGCTGCTGGCCACCGAGAGCTGGGAGGCCTGGGCGAAGTTGGAGAGGACGCCCCGGGCCGAGCCAGACAGACCCCGTTGGAGGGAGGCCTGTGACTGGGTCACCTGGGGCTGAGGCGCCTGGAGGTCACACACACATACACACATCAGATGGAGAGTCTATTTGTCAGCACGGGACATCCTCAACAACTAAAGGGGGTGTGATGATGGTTGGGGAAATGTGAAAGTATCAATGCACATTCCCCGCCTACCTCAGGATTCCCCTTTTTGCAGCCATTTTACCCCTGTTTTTGTCACATAATCGTCGCTGGATGGATTTATTTCAAAATAATATATGCCAATTAGGAGACACTTTTAACCAAAGCAACTTACACAGTCATGCGTGTATACATTTTAAGTATGGGTGGTCCCAGGAATCGAACCCACTATTCTGGCACAGCAAGCACCATGCTCTACCAACTGAGCTACAGAGGACCACGTGAAAGCAATGCACATTCCAACCCTTGCTTGTAAATACACTTCCCAATTGATTTTGCGATTGCTTTTTAACGACCACTCAAACACATGCCAGTCCAGTTCAAAATGTCAACAATGGCATATGTGGTTTTTGATATACATCTATTTCAACGCCCACCCTTAGACAGGGATTAAAGACAGAAGAGAAAGTGATCATTGCACAAGACGGTGGTACATTTTTGTAAAGTTTTAAAAAGTTCAGATTTAATTCATTTGAAGTGTTTACAAAGTAACTCATCCAGTCACCCCCGAAAATGTACAACCAAATCTCATAAATAGGGGGTTTAATATTACACAAGACAGAGGTTTATGTGGTTTATGAGCTATAATTCAGTCAATATTTGATCAATTAAAAAAATATTGATCAAGTATCCATTACGCAGCTGTTACAATTGGACCTTTCATCAACTTTGCTGAACAATGCTAGATTACAGGGTGTCTGTTGCAGCAGGTAGCACTTACTAACAGCGGTGACAGTGACATACCTGTCTGTGTGTGTGATGTCTGCTCATGGACTCAGCCTTACTGACGCTTGGAACAGTTTGAGCTGAACTGGTGGCAAGAGCGGCTTGCAACTGGATTCTCTGCTCAATCTCCTGTGACACATTTAGTAAAATATGGTTACACACACACACACTATAAACAATGGTTGCCTGAACAGAGCAACGGGGAGCCAATGGAATGCTGACCTGCTCCTGCTGTAGAGCCTTGACAAAGGCGTTCTTCAGCCTATTGGTGTGCTCAGCCTTCAGTGCCTTCTTCTGATTGGACGACATACAGGTCTCGCAAAGTATGCGCCCACCCTTCTCCTGCTTCCAGTGAGGGGTGAAGTCTGTCTTGCACTGGGCACACGAGAAGGGCTCCATGGAGGAGGGCAAACGCAGTTTACCTAAAGAGAGAGCCACAAGAGTTCAATGAGGGGGGAAGAGCCCAATTCCAAACCGACTCATCTGATAACATTGTTGGTTTGATGGTTGTGCGCAGGACAAATGGCTAGCTAGCCATCAGCAAAAGGGTTCCAGTTCCTTCCCTTACCCTGACTGTCAATGACACTCTGCACAACCTCCTCCAGGCCCACCATGTAGATAAACTCGCTGTTGGCCGCTGACGGCAGGAAGTGGAGGAGCGGCGCTGGCGGCTTGGGAGGAGGGATCTCTAGCAGGGTTTTCTCCAACTGCTTCCTCAGGGCAAGTTTGGCAGCTGCCTGACTGCTGGCTGTGTCTGCCATGGAGGAGCCCACCGATGTCCCCCCTGGGCTGTGTGTGGCTGAGGGGCTGACCGCCCCCACCCCTGACACCCCGCTGATTCCTCCCGCGGCTCCGGCTGCCTGCATTTGGGTCAGGTTCATGTAGATGGCAGAGGAGGAGGAGGAGCCAGAGCGCTGAGAAGCTGCCACCTGCTGGGTGGAAGACTGCAAGTA
The DNA here is from genome assembly GCF_018296145.1 of Oncorhynchus tshawytscha. Lineage (NCBI taxonomy): Eukaryota > Metazoa > Chordata > Actinopteri > Salmoniformes > Salmonidae > Oncorhynchus > Oncorhynchus tshawytscha. The sequence goes on along the minus strand of NC_056451.1, from coordinate 14,808,918 downwards.
AACACAGAGAACCATACCCGTCATTCAGATTTACGTTTAAGTCTGATGGCACAACAGCTACATTTATCTGCTAAAAATGATATAACAACCCTCAAAACCTGGCATCTGAGTGGAAGCAACTGATTTTGACAGTGGTATTCAAACTTTCCCAGCACTTTTTCTTTGGATGTCCCCTGTCCATAGACTGCTTACAGATTAAGGAACCCAATATGTGATTTTGTCATTTGGGTAAACTATCCCTTCAGTTTGAGAGAACCAATAAATACAATTTAATCAATAAAATAGTCTATTCTAATTATCTCTCAAAAAAGTTAGCATTATCCCCTACAATAATCTATACTCTTATTTCATTTTTTTCCACTGCTCTATGATGATTATGACCAATAACAGGGATGACGTTGGGGTTTTACCTGCTGGTAGCTAATGGCGTTGTTAGAGCTGCCAGTCGAGGAGCGCATGCCACCCTGCTTCTGCTGTGACAGCCTCTGGCCCTGCAGCTGGGCAGGGTTGGGCGCTATCACCCTGCTCTGTGACATCATCATCTGAGACATGGAGCTGTTGGTGGCTGACCTGATCACCGAGTGACCCTGGGGGAAGAAAGAGGAAAAGAAGGAGAAAAATATCATAAATAGGACATGGATGGTGGTTTTTGTCGGTTTTCAGTGTCATGTCATTTTCCTGCTCATATTCACCAGAGATTATTTAAGAGGGTAATGCCTCTTCATACCACGAGATGGCACCACTGTGCTATTATTGAAACAGGAGACTGCTTTATTGTGAGATGGATCTCAAGCAAAATATTAAAAATCATTGTTCAATCCCATCCCCCAACTTTGGCTTCCTTGCGCCTGCCCAACTTGCATTGTGACCGACCCAAGGCACAAAGGGAACCCAAAGAGAACCAGTACTGTAGCCCACCTGTGCAATGCTGTAGCCCACCTGTGCAGTGCGATGGTTCTGGGGCTCTGGGGTGTGGTGGCCAGGGCGACCAGACATCTTGCTCATGCTCTGAGCACCGTGGACGGCACCACTCTGGAGGGCAGACGCTGTGTTCTGGACCACAGGGACCTGAGGGGGACGGAGGGGAGAGGTGATAGAGGGGTCAAACATAGAATAATGCTAATGTAATAAGGTTATTTACCTGACACTTTTATCCTAAGCAACTTATAAGTAAGCCCTTTCCACTCTATATTGGGTGAATATAGCAGATTTGGTCACTGATATGCGCATTAATTGGATAGCAGTATAGTAACATACTATACATTACGTCAGAGCTCTGGGTATCCGTTTTAAAGCGGTATATTTAATTTTAATTGTATTTAACCTTTATTTAACTAAGCAAGTCAGTTAAGAACAAATTCTTATTTACAATGACGGCCTACCAAAAGGCAAAAGGCCTCCTGCGGGGATGGGGGTGTAACGCTCTGGGTGTAGTGGGTGCAAAGTCAGGCGCAGAGAGTACAGGGTAGTGCTATTTATTGCACACACGGCAAACATAAGTCACCCCACGAAACACAGGGCGCACACAAAACAAATGCCCCAAACACGGGGACTCAAACAGTCCGGAGAAAAGCCCACGAACGAGACACGTCAACATCGAACGTGCTCAGAGCAACACAAAACAATCCCGCACAAGGAGCAGGCGGGCCTACTGGCTAACATAGCCCGACTAATCAGCCTACACACAAAACAGGTGAAACCAATAAACAGAAAGGGGAAAAGGGATCAGTGGCAGCTAGTAGGCCGGTGACGACGACCGCCACCCAAACAGGAAGGGGAGCCATCTTCGGTCGGAGTCGTGACAGGGGGCTGGGATTCAAAATAAAAATAGATGAAATAAAAATATAGGACAAAACACACAACAAGAGAGACACCACAACACTACATAAAGAGAGACCTAAGACGACAACATAGCATGGCAGCAACACATGACATGGGAATCGACTGACAGACATTCCAAGCGGGAGCACCACCTGCAACAAGAAGATGCCCCCATCCTTCGCGACAATTGTGTTACTTTGGCATTAATGATTGTTATGTTTGATGTACAATTACGGCGTCATACCCTGGGTTGTTGTTCTGAACAGAAGGAGCCTATATTCGGCGTAATGTGAAGAAAATGATCTGTGATTTAGCACCCGAATGCACCCATGGCTCCATTCCATGCGCACCAAAAATTCTGTTCCTCTGAAGTGCCTTGTGAAAGCCTAACACTAAAAATCAGATTATAGAACTTCGCTACTCATGTTGGCAATATAATAATCATTCAAATATGCACACCTAACCCTGATTGCAATTTGCAATGGACCATTTTTGGATTGCATTAACAACAGTAATTGTGTGATGGTGTGGATGCGGGGCTGTGTTCCAAACCCAAAAAATACAAGGGTGCTTGCTTTAGTTCCTTAACAGTACAGCTAGGAGAGCTCAAAAGAGAATCTAATTGTTGAAGGCTCTTTCCTTGTCTCATAAACATGTATTTAAATTACTTAGGAACTGTGCACACATAGGTGTGGTGTGTAGCAACTTGGAGACACCAATTTGACCTCTGACCCTGAAATTGTTTTGTCTTATACTGCATCTACCCCAAATGTTGCATGGATATTCTCATTGTGTTATTGAATGTGTCCAGAGTATTTCCATATTTCTTTATCAACAAATATTGCAGAAAGTACAAGAAATGTCAAATGCAGATAAAATGAACCGCATAATGTTTGGATTCTTGTGTCAGGTGAACTGTTTGTTTCCCCATAATCTCTAAAGTGTTCCCTTTCAATTGCTACAATGGTTATGCATATGCTTCTTTTTTATGTTTAGGCCCTATCCGTATAGGCCAATTCCCCCGAGTGTAAAGTGTTAATGCATAAGCAGTAAGTCAGTGAGAAAAGGATGAGTGAGTGAGAGAGTGATGAGTGCAGTGCAGTGGCTGAGAGAATAAGAGAGGGTTGAGTGTGGTGGATGAGAGAGTAGGAGAGGGATGAGTGCAGTGACAGAGAGAGAGGGATGAGTGCGGTGGCTGAGAGAACGAGAGAGAGAGAGGGATGAGTGCGGTGGCTGAGAGTGTGACAGAGTGAGCAGTGGATGCCAGAGGGATGAGCGAGTGAACGACTGAAGCAGATGAGTATAGAGGATGGATGGGACAGCATTGGGTGGGTGACTGACTGACCTTCTGCACCAGGTTCTCCTTCTGCATCTGGCTCTGCCTCAGCTTCTTCAGGAGCACCAGCCTGGCCTCCTCCAGCCTCAGCTCCTCTCTCAGAGCCCTGATCATCTTCTGCCTCTCTTCCCCCGTCTTACCCTGAAGCACACACATAGAAACAAATGAGCACACATACTGTACCCACTTCTGCCATTCCTCTCCATACCCACATATACAACTATAAAACATTTTATCTATTCTACTTGGTTTTTGTGTATAGATTATGTGTTATAGCTGATACCAATGATGTATAGATGATATAATGTATTATAGCTAATACCAAATTAATATCTGTACTGTTTGCCTACAGTGTCTCAAAACTATCTGAGTGGTCCACAATGTATTTTTTTTAAATGAATGGATTAACTCTACACAACTATGCACTTTTCTAACACTCATACACACAAAAAGACAATATGCACATACTTCAACATTTGTCAAGACTGCGCTAATATGTGCTGTAACACACACAAACACACACACACCTTAAACATCTCCAGGTTCGCTGCCCTCAGGCGTTCTTCCCCTTGGCTGGGCCCTCTTGGACTGGACGCCTCATTGTCTGACAGGACGATCACATCAGGGGAGGGTGTGTGTCGCTCCCGGTCCGCGTCACTGTGGAGGAACACACACACTTTCAACTCTGACTGACTGATTCTTAATTGTAAGAAGGATTTCTATTTTCCCTCCTATCCTCTTGTACTCCCCCTCTCTCCTCCTCCACTCACCCTTTCCGGGCGCTGAAATCCACTGGCTCCTCGCCCATGTTCTCCTTCCCACTCTTTCCCACCATGCCATGGGCTCCCACAACCTGACCACGGAGGCTCCCATTGGTCTTCTCCTCATAAGCCCCTCCCCCTGAAGACCCATGACCCTTGACCTCACCCCTTAGGGCCCCGCCTCCTGAGACCCCTCCCAATCCTCCCCCCTCCAGGCCGGCCAAGTCCTTGCGTTTCAGATAGGCCAGCATCTTGAGGCGCTCCATAGCTTGGTGGCCCTCCATCTTAATGCGTTTGGAGAGCAGCTCATCTCGCTCACTGCTCGTGGCGCCGCCTGCAGGCGAGGAGGAGTCCAGGCCTCGCTTCAGCAGGCTCAGCCGCACCGCCTCCTCATTCAGTCGCTCCATACTGGACTGGATGGATGAAAAAGAGAAAGAGAGACAGGGATAAAGGGATGGAGAGGAGTACGTAGGAAACCTCTTAAGTTAGCCATGATTATTTGTCCTAATGTGGCCGATGTGAAATGGCTAGCTAGTTAGCGGTGGTGCGCGCTAGTAGTGTTTCAGTCGGTGACGTCACTTGCTCTGCAAGGGCGGCGGCTTTTGTGGAGCCATGGGTAACGATGCTTCGTGAGTGACTGTGGTTGATGTGTGCAGAGGGTCCCTGGTTCGAGCCCAGGTTGGGGCGAGGAGAGGGACGGAAGCTATACTGTTACACTAAGATAATCATATTTGTTTTATGACATATATTGAAATGTGCAACTCAAACACAAACAATGAAAACCTCTACTCAAGCAAGGAAAGAAAATATCTTCACTTGTATGTACAGTGGGCATACTTGAGCTAATGATACACTAGCAATTTTTGGAGACAATATTGCTGGCAACGGAGTAGGGTATGAGACACTGGAGCAATTATAAACAATATGGCCATGAATAGCATATGAACTTAAAACCTACATTTCCCCATTTATTTACTCATCTCCTATAGCTTTTTGTTGCTTGTTGACCGACACATTGGTCCTGGAATTTGTCAGCTAACAAACGAGCAACAAAGAACTCAACCTACTGTCAGTCAAGTCAACAATGGCAATGCAGACATATGGATAACTAGATTTAGCAAACGTTATGCTTCACAATTCTAAGTTCGTAAGTGTAAATGGTATTCATCAAGCTATCCAAGCTAGTTTAACATACAAAAAAACGATCTAAAAGAAAAACGAAAAAGGCTAGCTAGCAAATTAGCCTGTTAGTCTGATTGACATAGCATGGGTTTCAGGTTAGCATGCTAATGACGATTAGCATGCACCCCAGGTGGATATATGTCCATTAACATGACAAACTGAATAGAGTAAAACACTAGGATCACCTGCTCTTTCAATGACATTGACTGACCAGGTGAATCGAAATGATCCCTTGTTGATGTCACCTGTTAAATCCACTTCAATCAGTGTAGATGAACGGGAAGAAACAGGTTAAAGAAGGATTTTTAAGTCTTGAGACATGGATTGTATATGTATGCGCCCTTCAGAGGGTGAATGGGCAATGCAAAATATTTAAGTACCTTTGAACAGGGTATGGTAGTAAGTGCCAGGCGCACTGGTTTGAGTGTGTCAAGAACTGCAACGCTGCTGGGTTTTTCACACTCAACAGTTCCTATGTGTATCAAGAATGGTCCACCACCCAAAGGACATCCAGCCAACTTGACACAACTGTGGGAAGCATTGGAGTCAACATGGGCCAGCATACCTGTGGGACCCTTTCGACTGATCAAAATTCCTCAGCTTATAATAAGTTGCTCATTTTCAATGGAAAAATGTTGCAGCAGCCACAGTGAAGGATAGCTGACAGGTCTGCTGCTCTCCCACCATATTGTTTGTTTTGCCACCTCAGACAGCGCTAACAGTTATCTGTCATTACCCCTGTCCCATAACCATAGACTAGCAGCAGGCTAACACAGTACAGCACACACAGCTATCCTATTGAATTAAGAGTCAAATAAGCATGTGTAACAACTGTTACAACTCCAATAATCACTATTCTTACTTCTATCCTAAAAGTTCATATTTCCATCAAAGCCAACAGAAAACAATGGGAGAAATACTTTCTGTCCTTTAACATGGTTGCAGGTACAGAAAAAGGCACACACCCACATTTTTTCCTTCCTGACCTTCTCCAGTCTGAGTTAAAGGGGTATGTAATATGATATGTACCCAAGACAGAACATGCTTGAGGGCTTTATGTATCTATATGGATGTATACTGTACCCTGTGTGTGTGTGTTACTGTAACATGCATGGTGTGCAAATCCGATTGTATGACTCAAGTGTGTGAAATACAAAGGTTGGTTGAGGATGCACAGGCAGACAATGTAGGTTGTGCCACAGGGAGTTAGTTTGCCCTGCAACTTCAACCAATGATACGCTTGAAGAAGTTGGAGAGGGATGAGGATTGGCCAGGAAGAGGGGGGGAGGGGTTGTCAGGGGACTAGGATGGTGGACTGGTTATAATTAGAGCATAATGCCTTGCTATGTAGAAATGGTAGCACTCTTATGTACACACACTAACACACACACACACACACACTACCACACCCATTTATAAGGAAACACACATAGTATGATTTTTCAATGTAGCAATTAATAAATACAAAAAAATGTGTACTACTCTCTCTCTCCAGGTCCAGAGAGTCATCATGCATGAGATATGGAAGTTACCACGTCCTTTACAAAGGAAAAAGGAAGTGGTAACCCACATAGAAAACTGTGGAGAGAGAGAGAGACAGAGAGAGCAAGAGCGAGAGAGATAAGGAGAAGGTAGAATAGTGAGTAAGTGTGAGTAAAACCAAATTTTCTTGTGGTGTGTGTTTTTGTGTGTCTGTGTGTGTACATGTGACCATCTTTACCCAGCACCTCTTGCCCCCCCCCTTCTCTGTCCCTATTGCTCCTTATATAATGTGATGACTGTTTCCCTCAGCTGCAACAAACCACCATCTATCTCTCTCTCCCACCAGTCTCCTCCCACAGCGCCCAACCCCAACACGCATCGACACACATGCACGCACACACACCACACTCTGGGCACGCTGCCAAACAACACAAGTCAGACGCCTCCATACCGCGAGAGGAAGAGAGGAGGAAGAAAAAGGGGGTGCTAAGATGGAAGGATGGTAAACGAGAGGGGATGATCAGCATAAGCACAGACACACACAGACATACTTAAACAGCACACAGACAGACACAGTCAGACATACACACTAACATTCCCCAAAGCTACATAATCATTATCCTGCAAAGTGAAGCTACTGTTGAAGTGATGTAGAGGTTGGACAAAAATACATTCTACTGGGACCAGCACCCTCGGATAAAAGATGCAGTGATATACACAAATCTGTCTTACTGTCCTTTCTCTTTTTTACAATGATCATATTGGCATTCAATCCTAAACAATCCTACAGGGACAACGGACAGACTGCTATGATACAGTATATATATATCATAGTCACTGTAGCCTATATCCTGTAAAAGAGAGCTACACAATAGAAGACTGACACAGTAACAGATAAAGATATGTACAGTATACTTCATCCATACCCAGCCCTGTGAGAAGACACACACACACACACACACACAGGGATTTCAGAGACCATGCCAACATAAGGCTCCTTTGTTCCCGTTCCTCAACCCCCACCCCTCCTCCATTTTCCTACAGTTGTGCGATGCCAACAAAGCACCCGTATAAACACTCCCCCCCTTCCCCTTCCCTGTCCTGACTCCACTTCCCTCCATCCATCCCTCAAAAAACACTGGGGAGAAAATACAACTTTGTTTTATCGTAAACATATGCTGCATAGTTGTGTTTGCAAGACCCCGAGGGGGGAAGGGAAGTGACGAATAAGGGCTTATGTCGTACTGTTGGCAATATAGTCCCAAGGGCTTTCATTTATGTAGGGACCAAGTATGTGCATGTACGTGGTGAATGAGGAGTAGATTACAAACAGAGATGTGATTTACTTCGTTAACCTTATTGTTGCTTGGTACTAGCAGAAGTCAGTGCAGAAGCAGCTTTAGAAACCCACCAATCTCAGCCTAACCTGTCAATGAGAGAGCACAGGTTGTATGCAAATAATGAAGTACTGATGATCGCCACACTTTTGACAACACATTGTTAGCAAGGTGCAACCGAATGGAAGAAAGGAATCAGCCATGATCCCATCCATGTCCTGACTTAATGTGGGAGAACCCTGAGCTAAGTTCTGAAAAAACACCAACACCAAAAAAATATTGTTTTAGCCTTTGTTCCAACAGAATACCATATAGCGGTGGATCCCAAACTGTGGGTCAGGACCAGGTGGGTCACGTGATTACATTTTTTTGCGCATTGCACATATTTTGAAATACATTTTTGGAATGGAAAACGCTTTCAGTGTCAACTTAAATGACTAAAAGCAAATAGAAAGTATGTAGAAAAGATAATGGACCTATAGAATAGCCTATAATCTTTGAGAACATACAACAAAATAAATGCTAGACTATCAGGCCCCCATTCATTTTGTTATCATGTTTGAGCATAAGAACACAGCATTAGACAAGCAAAAATGTGTAGAATTGCAGGAGATTAGCTAATAACAGCAACAAAAAGAATCTCAGCTCCATGGCAACATTTGTAGAATAGCTGAAAATTAGGTTTAAAAATATACATTTTTCTGTCCTCTGCTAAGGCGATATTTTTTACTTATTCTTTGGTCTGTGTAATATTAAAACTAGCTACTTTTATATGTGTTGTGTTGTGATACTTTCATTAACTTTCATAATTGCCCCCGAGGGGATAAATAAAGTTGTATTTAATTTAAATGAATATGTACTGTCAGACTGAATCCCTAGAATGACTCTTAAGGCTAATCTAAAAATCCTATTATCATTATAAATCACCATTATTACTATAATAACATGTAATGATCCGTTCATAAAGAACATGGGTGGTTCATGCCGGGTCACTGTGGTCATTAGGAGGGAATCAAACACAATCATATCTAACTCCATTCAAGATCAGTGTGTTTATGGGGGGGAGGAGAGAAATTAGGACAGGACACAAATAATTAACAGGGCCTTAAGTTTATCTATCTCATAAATGTAGCCTGATGAAAACTGTATTGACTGAAAAGAAAGGGGAAAATATATGAGGACATGGCAGTGCTGGCATCAGGGGTTGTTGTCTACAACCAATAGGGTTTCATCACACGATCAACCCCAGAGTACAGAGGGTTCCTAACATGAGACTGGTTAGGAAACAGTGTCCATGGGAAACCAAGGGGTAGCTGGTCACCTTGACAAAAAAGTCAGATAAAAAAACAAAAAAAAACAGAATCTATTCAATTGGATGAATCCATTTACTCACACAATAAATCTAGCACAAAGCAAATGCAAAAACACACACACACACACACACAAACACACAGTCCAACATTACACTGTGATATCATATCACACCTGTTAGTGTCAGATCACATAATCCAGACAAACTAACCTACACACTGTCACCCACACCCATCCTCCTGCTTCCACTACACTACAACAACACTTAGGAGGCCCAGTTCTTCATCACACAACACTTATCACATGGTTGCCATGGCAACTATGCCCTGTCTATTTATAGACCGCACCACTAATCAATTTAATTTCTGCGGTTGCCTAAGCAAAGAAGGGAGCAAGGGACAAAGGGAGCAAGAAGAAGAGGAGGAGAGAGCAGAGATGTCAGAGTTTTGTATTCTGTTTACAGTGGAGATGCTGCATTTCCTAGAAAGACATCCATACCTTTGTCCTAATGATACGTCAATCACATTTATTTATAAAGCCCTTCTTATATCAGCTGATGTCACAAAGTGCTATACAGAAACCCAGCCTAAAGCCCCAAACAGCAAGCAATGCAGATGTAGAAGCACGGTGGCTAGGAATAACACCATAGAAAGGCCGGAACCTAGAAAGAAACCTAGAAAGGAACCAGGCTCTGAGGGGTGGCCAGTCCTCTTCTGGATGTGCCAGGTGGAGATAATAACAGAACATGGCCAATATGTTCAAATGTTCATAGATGACCAGCAGGGTCAAATAATAATAATCACAGTGGTTGTAGAGGGTGCAACAGGTTAGCACCTTAGGAGTAAATGTCAGTTGGCTTTTCATAGCCGAACCATGATTGATCGAGACAGGTTTGTTAAGAGGATTTTAAAATGGACCAAGATGGACAGACATGTACATGCATATTATGAAAACGGGCAATTCCACAGGTAACGATGCTGAGACTCAGATTTTTCACTTTAACCCTATCAGTCCCAAGACCCCAATATCAATTGTTGGGATGTTTATTATATTAAGCCAATTAAGTGTTTTAGGCCTAACGTTTTATTTTCAGGACAACCATTGCGCACAAGTAAAACTCAAATCAGTTTGACAAACAGTTGCATTCATGAGTTTTTTTGACAAATGTCAATTTAAAAAAATGGTCAGCCAAAGCAAAAACCTGATAAAAATTGAATGCTGTAAGTACAGAAATTGTTTGCTCACTGAGAAATTAATATGCAGCTAGTCAGTGACAACTGTGTGGAGTTTGGAGTTTGTGACAGCAACTATGTGAGCTTATTACAGCATATTACGCTTGTGAGCGTCATAGAGCAAAATGTGCTACATGTGTTTGTGAGGGTCTCAGCCTTCCATAGATAGCTTTTAGTAGTTCGTAGCACAAATCATTCTGACGTTTTTATAAAAAGATCCGTCCCTGGGCCCCTTCGGGATCCGCCCTTGTCTCACAAACACCACTCTAGCTCAGCCCCTGTTAATCATACATACTAATTTTTTGTTTTATTTAACCTTTATTTAACTTGGCAAGTCAGTTGAGAACAAATTCTGATTTACAATGACGGCCTACCCCGGCGAAACATGGACAACGTTGGGCCAATTTTGCGCCGCCCTATAGGACTCCCAATCACAACCGGATGTGATACAGCCTGGATTCAAACTAGGGATTGTAGTGTTGCCTTTTGCACTGAGATGCAATGCCTTAGACCGCTGCGCCACTCAGAGCATGATGGTCTGTAAGTCAAACACATGAATGTTTAAAGGAGGTCAAAAGTCCAAAACGTGACGATGGGACTCATTGGGTTAAAATGTATGCCAAACTAAAACCAACGATTGCAAAGTTAAACAAACCAAAACATTATATGCACAAGGATGAGTTTGAACAATTTCCACAGAAAATGTTACAAAAACACATTTAGCTGAAGAACAGTGCAGATGCAAAGTTCGGTAAAAGAAGGACGGCACAAAAGAGCACAACCCATCATTCTGCATTTGCATTGTTCATGTGTTTTTCTAACATTTTCAGTGGAAATTGTTTAAGTAGTCATTCTGAATTGTTGTATCGTTTGTTTAGCTTTGCAGTCATTGGTTTTTGTTTGACATACATTTTAAAGTGAAACATGTCAGTCTCAGCATCATTCTGTCACCATGGAATTGCCCATACACAAATGCATTGCAACTGCCGTAAGGCCTATCCCATCTAGGTAGATAAGGCCTAGCCTATAACATGGGTCACAGAGTTGGGCCCCCTGTCCCTTTAAGAACAAGAGTCACCCATTATCTCTCCTTTCTGTTCCCCTGTGGTGCCAAGCACTGTCCTAACGCGCTAGCCAGTCTGAGCCGGTCTATAACCTCAGGATATGGAATGATCTCTTAATATGAAGCCTTTAGTGACGTCACATGGGGGAGAGAGAGAGGTGGGTATGTGTGTGGGGAGCAGGCGTACAAACTCATGATGTGCAAAATTCAGATTAGTTCTATGGAGTTTGTATTGTGGACGCCTTTCAAACCATCCACACTGCTTCTAACCTACATTTACCCACACATTGTCTGTCAACCACTCATGTCAGGGTTTGTGTTGTGATGATGATGTGAGGTATATGAACCCTAAAGAGTTGCCAGTTCGGGTCCCACTTCAGTTCAACCCTGGCGGTGCTCCTTTAATGGCACACTTCAGTCTAATTTGCTTCTGGAGATAAAGAGCCCAAGAGATGTATAATTTGAAGCCAGGAGATCTACAAATGGAGACTAGAATGACAGAAGAGCACATAGACAACCACCTGTCCACCCCCTTTCTGCATTTCTATTCCAAAAATCAATTGTATGGCAGAGGAATCTCCAAACTTTCATCTCACCTGCAAAAGTCAAAGTCAACTAGACAAGTTCTTCTAGGAATAAATCATCAGGAACGTGACAGTCAAAATGTGTCATAAATCAAAGATTTGGTCCGTTTGTTACGGTCTCTGTTTGACCTCCATGAGTAAATGCCATGATAGTTTGAACAAGTAGTTCTCAAGGATGGAAAATATTTACTATTGGATTCTTGGAAAAAGTGGCACTGACTAGTGAAACATTGTCCCTCTGTGTTGGTCACAAAAAACAGAGGTAAAGTCTAACCCTAGTGGGAATAAATACAAAAGTTACAAAATGATAATAAAACACATACATACACAAAATAGATTATCTGCTTATCTATTGGTTTTCACAAGTGACATTTCTGATGCAAAAATACATCAATTGACCTGTCACTGAAACATACATTAACCTGTCATACATTGACCTGCCACTGAAATGTTCATGAAACTCAAAGAAAAAAACGAAGTTGACACCAGCTGAACAAAATTTGATTAAAGTCAACTGATAAGAACTCTGACAATCTGGTTGCCCCACGTATCACTACAGGCATTCACTGATTCCTTCAACAGCACTTGTCATCGCCAACCATGGTGGCCATTTGCATAGGGCTAGGAAACAAGTTGAGAGGGTGAACACGTCTTCACTTACGTAAATGGCTGATGCATTTTGAATTAATTTTATTGTATGACATATGTACAACACTTCATGCCATTTGTCTCCAGTTCGCGCAAAAAATATCCTTCATATTCACAAACTCGATCGTAGCAACGTTGATAAATATATTTCAACAATCAAATTACAACCATCGGTTTCAGATTAACATTTTGTTCATAACGACACCACGAAGACGCATTTTCCCCCCAACCAATCTAGTTTAACCTCAAGGGACTCGAGATTAAACAATAAAAGTATTCTATCAATATGATCCGCGCTCAATGTATCATTTATTGCTATAATGTAAACAAATTTGGAACGTTAAAACATTATCAACGTTTGTGTCCGCTGTTTTAGGCAGACCTCTCTCATTACCTACATTTTGGAACTAAAAATAACGGCAAAGCGCATCACTATTAACCCAATAGAACTACTATGTAACCGTTATTTCGCTCCTCATCTCACATTGTCCCAGTACTTCAGTTGGACTGAAGTCTGGAGTCTCATCACATCTAGAACCATGATCCGGGCATTGAGGTTTTTAGTTAAACTTCACTTCAGATAGGCCGCGGCAAAATCCTCGGTCTCACCTGACTCGCCTTCACCCCGCAGGTTCCACTGGCTTCGGTTTTGGCTTTGGGATCCTGGGGCGCTGCAGTAAACACTCACAACCAGTCAGTCCCCGACACTGGCAGGCAATACAAAAGCGCTGATTGGGCCCCGACAAGCTCTCACGCTCTCTGTCCGTAACCAGACAGACAAATTATTGGACCGCGCTTGTGTCACTGACGCGCCTCTACTCAAAGGTGTATGTTGTTGTCTGGAGGGGAGAAAATAGGAGAAATTGACCGAGATGCCCATCCTGTGAACAATACAACATTTAGGCTATATGCCATCAAAAATGTGACATATGCTCATGTCGTCAGTTATTCTAGTCATGTCGTCAGTTATTCTAGTGTAGACATCACGTCGAATTAATTGATTGTAGCCTACTGGGCCTACTTTGATGCATTTATACTATTTTTAGTCAAGGGACAATTTTGTCAGGTTTTTGTAGCCTATTTCTTATGCAATCACTTGGACCTTATGTTAAACATATTTCACGGCTGAGGTAAGCTACCAGTATGGGACCCGCATTCAGCATGCATTATGCCCGGTCTAACAATAAACAAAGGTAATTTAATTGCCATGAGTAATAAACACTTAATGGCCTACATGCAAATCTGCATGCATTATAATTGGCATTCCAACTTTTGTAAGCTACCATTAAACATAAAGATTATCAGCCCTATGCTTCTACAATTTAGTTGAACAAATACTGTGAAACCATTGTCTATTTATTCTGCACAGGATGCTGCCTGGAAGCTATTGACCGAAATGCTAACTGTGCCCTCCAGTGGCTACCTGGTAGTATTGCGCGGGCACATTACTGTATAGTAGCTCAGTGACTTTCAACGTGGCACGGTCATAGGATGCCACCTTTCCAACAAGTCAGTTCGTCAAATGTGTGCCCTGCTAGAGCTGCCCTGGTCAAAGTACAGTTATTGTGAAGTGGAAATGTCTAGGAGCAACAACCACTCAGCCGCGAAGTGGTGGGCCTCACAAGCTCGAAGAACAGGACCGTCAAGTGCTGAAGTGGGTAAATATCATCTGTCCTCGGTTGCAACACTCACTGTCAAGTTCTGAACTGCTTCTGGACACTACTTCAGCACAAGAACTGTTCGTCGGGAGCTTCATCAGATTGGTTCGCATGGCCGAGCAGCCGCACACAAGCCTAAGATAATCATGCACAACGCCAAATGTCGGCAGGAGTGGCGTAAAACTTGTCACCACTAGACTCTGGAGTAGTGGAAACGTGTTCTCTGGAGAGATGATATCTGGCAGTCCTACAGACAAATCTAGGTTTGGCAGATGCCAGAACGCTACCTGCCTGAATGCATAGCGCCAACTGTAAAGTTTGGTGGAGGAATAATGGTCTGGGGCTGTTTTTCATGGTTCCGGCTAGGCCCCTTAGTTCCAGTGAAGGGAAATCTTAAATCTAGTGTACAATGATATTCCAGACGACTCTGTGCTACCAATTTTGCAGCAAGTTTGGGGAAGGCCCGTTCCTGTTTCATGACAATGCCCCCATGCACTAAGCGAGGTCCATACAGTAATGGTTTGTTGAGATCGATGTGGAAGAACTCAACTGGCCTGCACAAAGTCTTGACCTCAACACCATCTGAATCAATTGAAATGCTGACTGAGACCCAGGCCTAATCGCCCAACATCAGTGCCAGACTTACCATTGCTCGTGGCTGAATGGATGTAAGTCCCCGCAGTAATGTTCTCACATCTAGTGGAAAGCCTTCCCAAAAGAGTGGAGGCTATTATAGTGGAAAGGGGGGGGGGGACCAACTCCATATTAATACCACGATTTTGGAATGGGATGTTTGACAAGTAGCTGTCCACATACTTTTGGTCATGTAGTATACATGGTGAATATCTATGGCAGGCATTGTCATTTACCAGTTTGTGGAGCTCACAGAGCAATCATGCATATATTTTGTGTCTTATGGCTATTATGAAAGTAATAAAATCTCTCATTAGAAATAAACTACCATTAAGAATAACAAGTGAAGAAAATACTTGATTAAACTATGTAAAAACCAAAACTGACAGAAAAATTACATTTTTATTAGAATATAAAAGTAAAAAACAGGAGTGTTAAGTTTCCATTGCATAGTAAGATTCATTAGAACAATTTAAAATCAGGCAGTTGGTTAATTAATCTAACAAGACAAAAGACAACATTTCCCTTACAGCTACAGCACTGACATGTAAAGAAATTAGTTTTATTGTCATGTTGGTCCATATTCATATTTACCAACTAATTGTGACTGGCCTGAACATTAGTGTTGAAAAGAAAAAGCGAAAGACTGACATTAGGGTAGCGGAATGACAGATGAAAATACAAAGAGAAGAGAAACAAATGACAGAAAATATGTACATAAGTTTGAACAAAGTTTCAAGCACAGACTAACAAAAGGTCAAGCCGCTTAGGTTAGAGGTCAAAGGTTGGACAACAAGGCTCAACCACATCTCCAGCTGACAGAAGCCTAGCTAAATGGAGTCACCCTCATTGCAATGTCATCTGTCTTTAGGGTCAAATACCATACAATGTGGCCAGACCTGTCAGTAACCTACACATCAGGGAGACAAACCATAAATCACAGGAAGTCCCAAGGCACATATTACAGTACCATTTCGTGTTGCTAGGCTAATGAACGTGGCATTTGAAACATTAAGCTGCACAACATAAAAATCCCCTGAGAGCAGATGTATGTGGAGTGGGAGGCAAATGCAGCTTAGCGGTGGTCCTGTGCCCATTTTAAGTAGTGCACAAAATACCAGAGGATTGTGTCGGCTGCTATGTGGCAAACTGTAGTGTTTCTATTTAAACAAATCCATCCATACTGTATGAGAAGTTGCTCGGTGAGTTTCTGAAAGGGAGATAGGTGGCGAAATCAGCCGGATGATAGGATACAGTCGTAGAACATCAGAGGATTAAATAAATGATAATAGATTAAGCCGTTTGTACACAGATAGAGCCACTAGAGATAAAATAAATGTAAATAAAGTTGCAGTCTTTTTGATTAAAATCCCTTAAAGTAAAGCTGCTCGAATATTTTCAAGATATAAAAGAAAACAATGTAAATCTGGGAGGGTGAGATTAATACAAATTGAGGCATACTATAGCCCTGTCATCCCAACAAGCAAAATGAGGAACATCACTCAAGGCAAATAGTTGGGCAGCAGGTAACCTCAAGGTTAGTGTTTGGCCCCATTGTCTCACGTCAGATAGCACGACGGCAGTCTGCACTGAATTGAGGTTAAGGGACAAGCATCACGTAAGAGTGACACGATCTGACGTAAGACAATGGCGTTGGGCCAGTATAACCGAAAGTTTGCCGGATCAAATCCCGAAGCCGACAAGGTGAAAAATCTGTATAATGCCCTCGGGCAAGAACCTTAAACCCAATTGCTCCAGGTAGGCCGTTATGTCTGCCCCTAGCTGGCTCTGACCCAAACTCTGAGGGTGTCTCAGGAGTTGGGATATGTAAAAACACATTTCCAATTCACACAAGTTCATTATTATTAAATGAGCAAACCTCATCCTTAGTGACCACATTTTTAAATTTCCTGCTTGAATAATATCACTAAATTAACTGATTTGATTAATGTAGTTAGATATGAACTAAATCTGTCCATTGGTACATTTACAAAAAGTAGCCAAAGTACACACAAAAAAATAGCCTTTTGGGGTGGGAGATCTGGCAGTTTCCTCTAACCCCTCACTTCTTGAAGAACTTCTTGTTGAGAAGGAAGATGAGCAGGTTGACATTGACTTTGGCCTTGTCGAACATCTTCATCACCGCCACTCCCTCGTACTGGAGCTGCAGCAGGTCCTACACACACACACACACACACACACACACACACACACACACACAAATAGACCGTTCTGAAATCCAAGATCTTTCAAAATAGCAACACTAAATAATTTACCATTGCATCACATACAATATAGAGCACTGATTTCAGTGACACTGGGATATGCATCAATCACAGACCATAGGTTTGTATTGAAATGTCGGTTCTAGTTTTTTCTACTACTACTACCACCACCCACTCACCTGGTATTTGAGGGGGAACTTCTCCATGTCCACCCCCATAAAGCGAGCCTTTACCTGGAACGTGCCGCCCTCCTCACCGGGCACAATGTCAAAGATCACATTCTTAAACCTAAAGAGAGATAAAAAATCAAATACATTTATTTTCTTGAGGCCCTAAGTAACCATACATGGTGATTTGGTAGGGTGGTGTGTGCATGTTCCTGCTTGGGTGTGTGTATACTCACTGTGTGACTGGCAGGTCCTCAATCTCCAACAGGACTCCTTTCTCATGTAAACGGGCAGCAGTGTAGGTCAGAGTGGGCTGCTTGCTCTTCTTCCCTTTGCTCTCCGCTGACTTCTTTCCACTCACCTTACTGAGGGGAGAGCGAGAGAGAGAGCGCTCAGCACGGTAGCAGTCTGCAGCCGTTTTACTCCTGAACTTCAAACAGTGTGGTCACACTCCCACATATGTTTATGTGTACCTGTGTTTCGCTGTGAGGTTATCCAGGCACGTGGTGATGTACTGGCTGTAGAAGTCCACCTGTTCGCTGTGGAAGGAGCTCTTGCAGTGAAGGCTGCCCATGGTCTGTCTCAGCTTGACCAGCTCAGCCTGACGACGCTGCCGGTACAGACGCTGGTGGCGGATGTCCTGGGAAGGATGGTTTGGAAAGAGGGTTACATTTTGGGGGGGGCAAATCCAAATGGCGACCAATTGTGACGAGCTATACCACCTTGGTTTAGGTGTAGTTGATTCGGTATGCTAACTTTACAACTAAAATGTCATTGTGTGTTGTGTAGTGTCTCTATCCACCTTGGCTATGAGCTGTAGTATCTGTGTCTCAGAGTCAGGTGGAGTCAGGACCCCCAGGCTCTCCAGCCTCCTCAGGCTACGCTGGATCTTCCGCTTCTTCTCCTCCAGAGACATGTTGCCGTCGGCAACGATTGACTGGTTCCTCTTCATCTTCTCGGGGGTGCGGGCGTCCCTCTGGGCGCGGCGATGCATCATCCACCCATGCTGCACCTCCTGAGAGAGGAGAGGAGTACACCAGCGGTTAACTACTAAACACTCCCTGCGGAGGGATGAGTGTGAGGAAGAGGGTGTGTGGGAGCGCAGTGAAGAGCTGTGGAATATACCTGATCCTGAGAGGAGGAGGCCCTGAGGACCTCACTCAGTGTGTCTCCAGGCTGGGCTCGGATCACGTCGATGATCAATTGTTTGGTACTGCAAAACAAGCACACTTCACATTAGACATGCCATTTTTCATAGTGTGATAGTCGTACCACACTGAAATGTTAAATGGTTTAAGCCCCTACCTGAGGAGAATCCCCCTGGTGTCAGGGTGGTCGTCTGAGCCCCTGAACACATCAAACTTGCTGGTGAGGGTGAGGGACACCTCCATCTTACTGTAGTGGGCCAGGGTCTGTTCGGTCTGGGGCTCCGCAGTGCTCACAGCCCCCTCACCAACCAGAGCGTGGATAGTGGGCACCTTCCCCAGGTCTCTCAGCAGATTCAGCAACGGGTCAGACTGGTCGGGACACAGGGAGTCCTGGTGCTCCAGCAGAAGCTACACACACACACACTTACTTTAGTGCACAGGATCTACTAAAATGAAAAGGTTTGTACCCAACCAACACCCCCCCAGAACCCATTAAACTAAAAGTTTGGATGAATCTTTATCTTATGTGGCATCCAGACCTTGTGGGTGTTGAGGAGCTCACTGATGGAAATATAGATGACAGGCTTGTTGAGGATGACCATCTCAGAGTACTCATCAATGTTAAAACGCTCCTCGGGCTCCGGCACGTCACACGCAGCATGCAGGAACTTACTGCGGAAGACATATGAACAATGCTTAAGAACCACTTAGCATGTATAGCCTAATTATAGTAATAAAGCTCTCCTCTGAAAAGGTGGTGGGGGCTGCACTAAAATGACAGGACGACTCACCGGAACTTGGAGTGCGTCAGGGTAATGTAGTCGTTGAGGGCACGCAGGTGAGGGCTGTCACCGTGGAAGTGTTTGTGTGCGGCAGCATGCTGCAGGATGCGTGCGATGGAACCCAGGATGCGGCGCTGCTCGGGGAGCAGGGAGGAGCCGGCCGAGAACTCTACCACGTCAAAACCATCCGGCGCCACCACGGCTGGGTTCATGTAGCGGTAGTACACCAGGTTCCCCACAATCTGACCACAACACAACCATCATGTTCCCCACAATCTGACCACAACACCAGCTTCCCCACAATCTGACCACAACACTAGTATTCCAGAAAGCCAGACTAGTGACTTAGAGATCTGTCACACCAGAACTTTCCAGTTCCAGAAAGAGCTTGAAAAGACAGCCCTTGAAAGACAGCCCTTGAAAGACAGCCCTTGAAAGACAGCCCGATCAGAAACCACAGTAACACCGAATTCTGAAGTAAAACTGCTACCTACTAGGTTAACTTGATCTTAGCAAATACGGGACTTCAACAATAAGATTGTTCATGACCGACTTGTCCCTTAGAAAATCCACTTGACATCGGAGCCTGCGTTGTTTGGCAGTGCTTTATTTCCATAACAATATGGGCGATGCTGAACTATTTGGCAGGGCAAATGTGTGTAGAGCTATATGAGGTGCCTCACATTGAAGATGTCTTTATTGCATTCCTTGGCTATCAAGTTTTCCATATAATCATGGAGGACTTCTACAGAACTGCAGGTAGAGTAAACTGAGGTCAGTTGACTGCCAGCGATGCTTTGCTAATCTCACATTAATTAACCTAGGCAACATGATAAAAATAGCCTAATTCATCCTTCAGATTTTCCAAAGTCATTGGTGCTATAGATGGACACATTCCCAATTCAAGGACCCTCTGGACCAAATGAAGGAGACGAAGTGAATAGAAAATATTTTCACTGCATAAACAGGTAGCTATTGAATATTGTAGCCAACACGTCTAGCAAACCAAATCATTTTCAGAAACAGTCATTCAATTCAATGATTGTCCTTACTTCTTTGGTCAGATGATGTGACTACCATGGGGTTACAACTAAACATAGAACACATTGTTGCCCGTGTGGTCATGAAAAGCACTAAGAATTCAATAAATTATTCATCCTACATAGGCCATGGAATGGGCCTAGCATTCCATTTGTGACATATGTAAGTTGTAGTAGCCTATTACGCCATAGCCTTGACACGTCACCAGCATTGCAATAAAAATGCTTATAAAGTAAAAACATTACTAGTCACCCATGTGTGTAAGCTAGGCATATTAAATATTAGAATCATGCCACTTCACACATTTACTCTGTCTGCAATTGTCTGCCAGGCTCTGGCCCTCTGGCTTTTGCAGCAGTGGATGTATTACTTGGGGTAAATACACCACATATACACAAAAGTACAGTACCAAACTGCACAAGCCAGTTTTCAGATCAATCAATCAGAGCTTTGCTAAGCCTAATAACTTAAACGAGAAGCAACGGTTCTGGAACCAAGAAATCCTGAACTCCCTCATCTGGTTAAGACAAGCCGGATACGTTCGGGAAATCCTGAATTTGTTAAACCATCTTCGTGGAATACTCCTCTGGTTCCCCACAATCTAACCACAACACAACCAACAGCACGTCATCACACATGGAAGGATCAGATCCTGTCTAGCTGATAACCGTATCTAAGTGATTTAATCATTGAGCCTGGTCAGTAGTGTACCTTGTAAAGCTCGTCCTCGCTGGCCTGAGGAAACTTCTCATGTAGAGAATCTCTCAGGACCTTGGCTGTGTAGCGCATCCCATATCTGTGGGAGGAAGGAGAACGCCTGAGTGTTGAACTCCCATCACAGAATATAAAGTACCAGAGAAAGAAATCAAACTAAATCAATAAGTAGCCAAATCTGGTGAGAGGAAGACGTGAGCCGCCAACAGCCATTTGATTAAGTTGCTGGTGATTCAAATGAATTGCACTGAGAATGAAAAGGAAGCTCTGCAGAGTGCATATGAAGGGCCTCTTACGGTAATTTATGCAGGTTGCTGGTGATTGCGTTGAGCAGGCGGTCTGTGAGGTTCTTGAGGTTTACGATAGAGATGTCCAGGCGACGCTGCACTTCTGGGTGGGCCAGGGCCTGCTCTGCACTCACTTCATAGGGCAGGGAGCTGGGGAGAGGAGACAGAGTATGTTGTGTCTGTATAGATGTACGTTTCTCAATGGACCTCTTGAAGCCAAATCAGAGAGTGTCAGCGTACACATCTTTAAAATACTAGTCATGAGAAAATCAAGTCAGTACATTCAACTAAAGTAAGTAAATCAGTCTGCATAGTATAAGTATTTCTTGCTGTATGCAGACCTCGTGGCCAAGCTAAAATGGTCTTGTCACCTCTAGTAGATGGCTCTCTATAGGAGAACGAGTGTGTGTCACTGTGATACTACATTTGTGCTGACCTCTTGTGGCCGGTCTGGGTCTCGGTCTGGTTGACCCAGCTCTTGTAGATCTCGCAGGGGTCCGTGCGGATGCTGAGGGTGCGGTCCTGCAGCACCTCTCTAATAGCCGGCCCCAGGATCTCCTTCAACGCTGTCTGACCGCGGGCATGGCGGTAGAAACTCACCAACATCTTAATGACTGTGGGGTTCCCAGTCACCACCTCCTGGGGCTGGTCCACCTTCCACCTGAGAGGGAGGGAGTGAGAAAGAAAAATTAAGTTCAGTGCAACTTGATCCCCCTGACAGCCTGTGTGTGAGAATAGTGTGTGTACACTGACTTGATCTCATGGCGCAGCGCGGTGGTGAAGAGCTGCAGCAGCAGGTAGGCCTCCCTGCAGTCGGAGCCGTAGTTGAACAGGGTGAAGATGACCGTCTCCATGAAGAGAGTCGTTTTATTCTGGGGCATCAGGAAGATCAGCTGGGCCAGGTACAGAGGCTGAGTCTGGAGAACACACACACTTAAATTAAGCGAGCCATTGCAGAAAACTCAGTCCAGGCCACATACGAGGGGGCAGATAAAATAGTCGACCCTGTATCGTTAATACCTACTAAAAAAAAAATGTTGCTTCCATCAGCTCACCTGTAGCAGATAGAAGAGGTGCTGGTAAGCCTCCAGTTTCTCCCTCTTATCTTTGCTCAGGGCCTTGAGGCCCTTGCTCTTGTCCAGAGCCATCATGTCCGACAGCTGCTCCTTGTTCTTCTTGGTCAGCTTCTTGCAGTGGGAAACCACCTCCTGTAGACATGTTAGTTAATCAAATATATGGATGAGAAGTGTGATGGACGACAGACCCTTCTAGGCACCTTCCAAATCAAAAATGAATAGAACTTCTGAAGCCGGTGTAGTAATAATGAAATGAAATAGGCTACGACCTGCAGCGTGACACGGTTGCGGACCAGCAGTCCTATCTTGAGGTCCATTAGGTCCAGGTCAGTCTCCAGCTGGCGGTTGGAGCGAATGGTCCTCACCACCTCCTCCCTCATACGCAGCAGCTCCCCCTCCTGGCGGATGTCGTTGTCACCCATCTCCAGCAGGTGCGCAAACTTCCTCACTACTGACAGAGGAGGGGTAGTGGAGTGGACTGGAAGAGAGCAAGATCACAGTGTTAATACGGGGGATGTCAATGCAATTGAGACTGGTGTTATGCAAAAGACTTGGTATTTACATTGGACTAAAGTTATGATCATTGTAAAAATAAAAACAATTGTAGGAAACCAGGCAGACTTGTGAGTGGAGCTGTGGCCACCTACCTAGCATTCTGTATTCCTCACGGGCCTTGTTGGCTCGGAAGAATGCCTGGATCTTTATAATGGCGCCCACCTGTAGAAGAACAAAGGTCAGGCTAAATTTCAAGGTATGTAGCCATTTTTAGAGCTGAGGGTTTGTCTACAGGGGTGATGGTTGGTTGCACTCACTTGACGTCTGAAGAAGCGCCGACGAGAAAGGTATTTCCTCCGAGCAATCCACATCTTCACACTGGCCTGGACCTAACACACAGTAAGAACAACCAATGTCAACTTCAACACAGGGTTCATCTTTAATTTACAAAGAGATTATTTGGTCAACCTTACCCTGACTACAGCCCTCCAGTTCTGGTAGAGATACTGTAGCCTCTTTCTGTAGGCTCTCTGCTGTACGAACCTCCTCCAGTGGGACTGGAAACAAACACACACAACAAGCACCTTTCAGTTTTGAAACATGTATTTGGGTATGTAACGTTAGTCTGCACTGTAGTTCTATGCGTTCTATGGTAGCTGACCTGGATGGTGATGATGGCAGGTAGCTGGGTGTTGAGGAAGTGCAGACGGGAACCCAGCCTCTGTCTGAGGAGGAATCCCTGGGCCCTGGCCTGCAGCTGCACCACCAGGCCCTCACTGGCCTTCCAATGCACCTCCCGGCCGTGGGCAGCAGTTACACTGCTCAGCACCGCCTGTAGAGGGAGACAGACCACAGAGACAGTCAGCCATAATAACTGTTGGCTTATCTAATCAAGTCAAACTCTAGCTCTTCAGCCATACTTGTTTCTACTGAATTTACAGGTGATTTTGACCTGTATTTCTTCGTGGGCCAGGAACACTGTGCACTGGACAAAGCCCTGCGGTCTCTCCCAGGTGCCCTCCAGCTTGTGCAGGTGGAAGTAGTAGGGGCTGTCCTCAGTCTTGGTCTTCAGCCATGGGCTCCGGTTGTCTCCTAAGTCCAAGTACATAGAGATTATGGCTCGTCACTACCTAGAAGCTTAAAGGTAGACTCAGTGTTATGATGCTGCCAGGAGCAGCACCGCAGATACTGAGATGAGCGCGATGCAACATAGTATCTGCACATGAACACGGGTATGCTTCACTCTGCTACAATGTGACGGCTACGGGACCAAAACAGTGGAGACGTTTAGCCTCATTCTTCAACTCTGTTGTTGCTGAAATTGACATTTACTTTGTGCGTCGCTGAGTCTACAGTTAATCCTGACCAATTGTGAGCAGCTAATATGCTACTAAAGTGCATAGATCACCACCAGCATGAACACAAGTGAATCACGGTAGTGGGTACGGACCTCCCACAGATTTGGCTCCGAGTAGGGCGGTGAGTTCAGCCTGGTACACTCCAGCACATTCTGCCACCACGCTCCGCAGCGCCACCTCTGGCAGACGCAGGACTCGCAGAGTCTGGGACGCCTTGCCCTCCTTCACCGCCTGGTTCACGGCCGCCAAGCCCAGGGACACTTGCCAGGGAAACACACAGTTAAGATAACGGTATACATTTTGTGACAACATGAATTACAGTTGTTGTGAGGAAACCCATCAGCATAGAATTTCACCATTGCTTTAAAAAGATGTGGAGGGTATCATGCCAACTCACTCTTCAGGGCTCTTTGAGTGTCCTGATTGGCTCTTCTCACTCCTTCCTGAATGTCAGCCAACCACAACTCTGCTCCTGGGTCACGGTTCACCTGTGATAGGACAAGGCACAGCACTGAATAATGAACCACAAAATCTTGTTTAGATTCCCTGTTTTAAACTATTATTTCTTCCTGGCTGACATACCTCAGCCTTCTGCCTCCGGGCTCTGGTCAGTACATCATGGTAGCGGCGGGCATTGAGTGTTGTCACCTCCTCAAGGCCACTAGAAGGCAAGAGCAGTGCAGCCAGAGTCTTCTGAGGGTCGCCTCGGCACAGGGCCTGGTTAATCAGCCCGATGGTGAGGATCTCTGGGGACAAACAGGAAGCAGATCCAGTCAAATACAAGGTATTTCCGTTGTTTTAGAATCAAATAGCATCCAACAAAATATTGCTGTCAATGGACCTAAACCCAGAGTGTTTCTGGGAGTTGGTGTCCAGTTCACCAAACGTACGGTCATGCTCTTCCTGTGCTGCTGCATTTACAGAGTTTAGTCCTCTCTGGAGATCGTTCCACGTCAGCAGAGCTCTCCCAGCCTTCCTCCTCTGATCACCCAGCTCCTCAAAGTACCTGAGGCAAATGACAAAGGAGTTCATTAAAGTATTACAGATCTGCAACCAGGCTACATGGGGACAACGGAGAATTGTCAGGAGAGTGGTACTGTAAACCCACCTCTGAACTAGGCTGTCGTCAATATCGGCCAGACCGGCTGCAGGGCTGATCAGCGTGGCACAAAAGGCTCCCACATCTTTGGCCTCCACCGCCTGGTTGATGAGAGCCACCGCCGAGAGCATCTCCACTGCTACATACAGCTCCTCCTGCTGCAGGTCCCCCTGCAGGCACAGAGGACCATATTCACTACAGTTAGTTTACATACAACAAAGTTATTCAAGTTCAGTAACCTGGTCATTTCCCCCTATATTGTTTATATTACTATATAAACAATATAAATATACTATCTATTTCTTTTTTTTTTTTTATACAAAATGTTAATGAAACAGTCTTGTTTCCAGCCAAGACAGAGTTG
Organism: Oncorhynchus tshawytscha; assembly: GCF_018296145.1. Classification (NCBI taxonomy): domain Eukaryota; kingdom Metazoa; phylum Chordata; class Actinopteri; order Salmoniformes; family Salmonidae; genus Oncorhynchus; species Oncorhynchus tshawytscha. The sequence continues at coordinate 14,783,114 of NC_056451.1, read as the reverse complement.
CAGAGAAAAGGAGTTGAGTGATATGAGGGAGATTAGGTGGCCATGGTAGTTTGACGTGCCAGGTGGGGAACTGTAGCCTAACCTACCTGAGGACTTTGTCGCTGAAGTGGGGCCAGTTCACTCTGGTAGAGCGCTGAGGCAAAGGGGTAGACGTCTGGGAGGTGGGCATCAGGGTCCATGAGTGCACGGACAGTCTGCCTGGGCTCCCCAAGACGCAGAGCCTCATTGATGGACCTTACAGCTTTCTGCACTGAATAAACACCCACACTTTGTTTGGATGGATCTACAACGGAACATTGTGACTGCAAAGGACCAGTCATTAATATACTTACGCACACATGCAGCAACTTAAGAGCCACTAGAATTGATATAGTGCATGCCCCTTGTTATAAGAACTGACTACGATACAGTATTTATTTGAGTGTGTACTAACTTGTCTGGTTGCGCTGGGCCTCCTCGTTAGCCACACACACCCCCTCCTGCAGTTCATCTCGCTCAAGAGGGTCCACACAGCCCAGGTCCTGCCACATGTCAGTGAGCAAAGGTCAGGGGTCAGTGTGTGTGTGTGTGTGTGTGTGTGTTAATGTGCAGTTTCTCACCAGGGCCTTCTGTTCACGGTCAGTGGCCAGTTGCTCCAGGTACCAGGGCCCGTAGTCTCTCTGGAGGCCCCTCAGGGCCAGACAGGGGACCTGGAGGGCTGCCAGGAGGGCCAGAGAGTCCCCACAATCCAGGGCCTCGTCCACCTGCTCTATGGCCGCACGCACTGCAAACAGTGACAAAAATATTTGATTTAGTTCCGATTTTTTCCCTTCATCCTATTTATCTGTTTGATGGTTAAGTCCTACTCACCATTCACTTTGTCAATATTCTCTTGAATCTCACTTTGGGTCAGGTATTCCTCATAGATATCCTTCTCTTCTGAACCTTTACACTAGAAATTCAGTACACGATTACCACCCTGACACCAACAGAAACTCTGTACCAGGGATATGGCTATAAATGCATTTTTAAATCATATTAATTCAGTCAGTCACCTTGGTGTAGGCGAGAGCCGCCTTCTGTGCCCGTGCTTGGCGCAGCATCTCCTGGTAGACTGGCATCAGGTGCGCTTCCAGGTTGGTGAGCATGGCACTGGGATTCCGCAGGGCCTGGGCAGTGACCTCCACATGCCCACTCTCCACCGCCTCATTGATAGCTATAACTGCAGCATGGACTGGAGGGAGAGAGAAGGGAGATGGAGGCAACATTTTGATAAACTATTCAAGGACAGTGAAAACATTGACTCTTAGATGACAGTCGATGACTAAGGAACTTCAATAGTATCTGATGCGTCTCTAGGCGTTTCAATTTTGGAACCCCATCCATATCAGTTTAAGTAGAGTACCAATGTGCCAAAAGACAACCCCTGGTCTAAAACTAACACATTTTGGGCCCGTGTGAATTCATATTTTAACTTGAAATAAGGTGTATTTTCTACATTGAAAACATCAAAGCAAAACATCTGTGCCTCTACTTACCAGCAGCCTCATCCACTGTTATCTCATTGGCTAAGATCCCCCCAATCTTGCTAAAGGCTGGCATCTGGATGCCATATTTGTCCAGCTCCCGTTTCATGTTGTTAATCTCCTCCTCTGGAGAATAAATATTACCCAAAAAAAACACAGGAATGAGAGAGGAATATTAATGATATTTTCCCCTTAACCCAGTTACCAGTTGTGATTGAATAGTAAGGGGTTACTAAGTAAGACTCTACCTGTAAATTTGACCTTGCCACAGAGGTCATGGATCTGAGGGGCCAAACCTAGTCGGAAAAGGTAGAGGCTGAGAGCATGGATGCAGTACACAGTTCTGGGCATGTTCTTCTTATCATAGATGTCAGTGGTCTCTGGGTGGAACATCTGAAACAACAAGGACAGGTTAGGTGCAGTTCAGGTGTAACAGTAAACAAGATCGCTACCGTTATACGTGAGGAGAGGCCTAATAAAGAGTTTCTCCCTTTAAAATGTACCGTTGGTAGTCCGATCTCCGCCATCGCACTGCGCCAATGGTTGATGTTGTCCGTGTGGCGGAACTGCAATCCCATACCCTGAGGGAGAAACATATGATCCGTTGGAGAAATCTGCATTATGACACCTCTGATATTCAGCTACACTATTCAATGCCTTTGAAATAGAGTATTATGCTTGCTCAGCACTAATTCAAATTCAAAGGAGTTGGTTTTCAATCACAGTCACATGTGAAAAGACATTAGAGCAGAAAAGCAGGTACTAGGAAAAATAGGCTGTTCTAAAGGACCACGAAGGTAAGCAAGAGGCAGTGTGTTATTTTTCAGAGAAAAATAAATGACAAGACTGTCAAAAGATCCAAAAGAAAGTTTCTCAGCAGGAAACTCAGTCTTTCTTACTGACAGAGGCATTTCAGTAAAACCATAGGGCTGTGAACAATAGAACAGACCTTGAAGCGTTCCTGGTCCAGGTCATAGATTTTTTTGAGGGGGATTATCTTGGGGGCAAAACAGTGGCCTAGCTTGGCCAGCAGCACCCCGTTCCTCAGCCCCTCCTCAAGTTCAGTCGGGGCAGGCAGCTCCTCGTGGAGACAAGCTTCCATCCACCTTGTAAAGAGAGAACATACGTCTAATGTCAACTTACTAGCGAATATTAACGCAAGATTTTTCCAAGTATTGCATGTGATGTGTTAAAACATGAAGTAAGAGCAATCAGACTTAAATGACAGAGATAGTTGCTTTTACAATTTCCTGCAGACAAGTGAATTGGCCAATTATCTCAAAAGACAGAGGTAACGACAGTTTCAGGTTGGATATTAGACAGATATTTGCCTGTAGTTTTCCTTACCTCCACCAACAGCAGTTAGGGACCGTCAACATAGTGACAAATCAACATTTTCTAATTTCAATAGCTATTTAATCATTACTCCTAAAACTTTCAAAACTGGTTCTAGCTAACCCGATGGCATAGACACACATTGCACACATTTTTTTTAATGTAGATTTACATCACACCTTTTAAATTATTTACATTTTTGAATTTCAATAGCTCATTGGTCATATGACCTACTAGACTCAAACAAGGTTCAGAATGTCCACTGACTACCTTTCTATATTGCACACCCTTTAGTTTGTCCATTTTCATCACATGTTTTTAGATGAATTTCTCAATTTAAAATCCCAAAGCTCCTTGGTCATGTGACCTAGTGACTTCAAACCAGGTTCAGAATGTCCACCGACTCTGCCGTCGCACACTGATGTTGGTCTACTTTCATCTCATGCTATTAGACTTAAATCTGTAAGCTTTGCAGGCCTTTATTTTACATGGGTGGTAAAAAATAAAAAATAAATGTTCCAACCTTGCAATAACTATCTTTTATATGGACACTGAAAAGATCCGAAAATGTCTGTATGTGGTATGGATCAAGGACAGGAGAGGTGTTTGAACGGAGGTGCTTAAAGGAAGGCACACAGGTAGGCTTCATGAAAAACAAAGTTTCATATACTCTTTTTAATCACAGTAATAGGCAGCGATTTGTCAGACAGTGAGCTTGATAACGTGAAAGAATCCTTTTCATAGCATCACTTTCATATACTGTACATTAAGACAAATCCTTCTATGTTGAGTATTAGAACGCAGTTTACAGAACCCGATAATGACTCGATATTTGAGTGCATTCGCAACAAGCCACCTGCAGAAAACTTACAAAATGCAATAGTGCATTTGAGGGTTCGTTTTTCTGATAAATAGTTACTTGACGCATGGCCTACTATTTCTAACTGGGAAAATAAACATCTACGTCTTTTGTGAGTAAAATCCTTTTTCCAAAATTGATTTAGATACATTTTTGTGAAGAGGTATGAGGGTTGTGATATGGGTCATTTAATAGTAAAATCATTTAAGGGATCAATACTTTTCTATATTGCTTCCCCAGTTTCTGCATGAACCATCAGGCCAAGTGTTTTTGGTTGACACTGCTGTACAGAAAGAGGAGGAATCGGAACATACTGCATTCAAATTCAGGTCTTAGTTATTCCATTGAATTGGATCTAATACATATTAGCATTTTACATACATTCATAAGTGTAATAATATTTTATGACATACTGTGAAAAACTCACTCCTGGCTGTCACTTTCAGACATGTGCAGAGCAGACTGAAAGGGGAAGGGTAGCTCTAGACTTGAACGACAGGGGTTCTCTGTAAAGAGAGAGTAATCCAAAAGGCACAGACACACCCCTTGACTTTCAATTAGCACCATTGACCTGTTTGTATTCTCTCCTGATTGGCAGTCTAACTAAAGTGCCAGAGGTATGAGGAGAGACATCCTCCTTTGTATTTATGGGAACAAATATTTCCCAACACTTTGGATCCTATTCTTGGACAGTTAGAAAACACAATGCATCAATGCAAAAAATGAATAAATTACTAATTACTGTCCATGAGTAAGCTCAACCTTATGGGTCTGTGGGCCAATAAAGTGCCAACTCAATTCTACCAGAGTAGTCTCTCATGCCCCTATGAACGGGGACAGGGGGCGATAGTTTTTCATCTAAACCAGACCTTTTTTACTGAAGTACACTAACCTGAAATTGAGGCTCTTTTCTTGACACACAGTAGCAGTTAACCAGATTAGAAGTCAAGAAGATCAAAAAGTAGATTGCTGTAAGGGTGCATTACATCCTGTGCTGCCACATTGTCATATCCATTCTGGATTCTGAGTGGTAAAATCATAGCTGAATAATGCCTCTATGTATGTGTATACATTTTCCACCAAGACAGAACTGCCAAAGAGGGTGGAGTTGCAATCTACTGCAGAGACAACCTGCAGAGTTCTGTCATACTATCCAGGTCTGTGCCTAAACAGTTCGTGCTTCTACTTTTATAAATCTACCTTTCCAGAAATAAGTCTCACTGTTGCCGCTTGTTACAGACCACCCTCAGCCCCTAGCTGCGCCCTGGACACCATATGTGAATTAATTGCCCCCCATTTATCTTCAGAGTTTGTACTGTTAGGTGACCTAAACTGGGATATGCTTAACACCCCCGCCGTCCTACAATCTAAGCTAGATGCCCTCAATCTCACCCAAATTATCATGGAACCTACCAGGTAAGGTAGAAGCCCAAATCCATAAACTCTGGCACCATCATAGACATCATCCTGACCAACCTGCCCTCTAAATACACCTCTGCATCTGTAATGGATCCCGTGGTCAAACGACCACCCCTCAACATTAGAGGTCGACCGATTATGATTTTTCAACGCCAATAACGATACAGATTATTGGAGGACCAAACAAAGCCGATACCGATTTTAAAAAAATCAGCCGATTTTTTATACTGGATTTGTAATAATGACAATTATAACAATACTGAATGAAAACTTATTTTAAGTTAATATAACATATCAATAAAATCAATTTAGCCTCAAATAGATAATGATACATGTTCAATTTGGTTTAAATAATGCAAAAACAGTGTTGGAGAAGAAAGTAAAAGTGCAATATGTGCCATGTAAGAAAGCTAACGTTTCAGTTCCTTGCTCAGAACATATGAAAGCTGGTGGTTCCTTTTAACATGAGTGTTAAAAGGAGAGCACACACTGTATATAGACTTCTCCATTGTGTTATTGACTGTACTTTTGTTTATTCCATGTGTAACTGTGTTGTTGTTTGTGTCACATTGCTTTGCTTTATATTGGCCAGGTCGCAGTTGTAAATGAGAACTTGTTCTAAACTGGCTAAATAAAAACTTATTTTTTATATACTGTATGTGGGAATGTCTGTCCTACATGTAGTGTTGGTACATGGAATATTCCTCAACTGCATATCATAATACTTATATTTGCAATAGCAATTTATGTTCAACAACTGACATTTTCAGATATTATTTTGACAAACACACTTTGGTGCTCACAATTCATTCTCTATTGTCATAGATTTGGTGGACACTCATCTATGATGACTAAGTACAAATGAAACTGTCACTTAATATTTTTTTCTTAGTCTACAAACACTACATTTATTCACCTTGTTTGAGTCGCTAGGTCACATGACCAAAGAGCTATTGAAATTTTACAATTAGAAAAATTCATGTAAAATCAAGAGATGAAAACGGACAAACTAAAAGGTGCGCAATACAGAAGTAGTCAATGGACATTCTGAACCTTGGTTTGAGTCAAGTAGGTCACATGACCAAGGAGCTATTGAAATTCGAATGTAAAGAACTGTTTGTACTTTGTTTAAGCTCCCTAACTAATTCAACTAGGAATATAAAATGCTGCTCACATTTCAACATGTTTATTAATTTAGAAAGCGAAATAATGTCAAAATCGTGAAAGTAAGACCTGTGCAATTTTTCCAACATCATGACACTTATTTGGAGTATGTGGCTCAAGTGGTTTGAAAGCGCGAATATCAAACTTGAAACTGTCTTTACCTCGGTCTTCAAAAGCAAGTTAGCTATCCATGATAGGGTGAAGTAATACTGATATAGTCTGAAGTACACGTCAGTTATTGTCTGAAACCAACTGAGAAGTTAACTTTTCTTACCTTTTAGCCTCTTCCAAACGGCAAAGGTATTGATAGGCAACATTCTGGACGCGTTGTTCATCCATCTCCTCAGCTGTCAACCGCTCATCTGTAACAAAATGTCAAACAATCATATAACTTTATACAAAGTACCATCTAGCAAGCTAACTTAACTAAATACCTGAGTTGACATGGACTTGACCCAAGTTAACCTTGACAAGTTGGGTAACGTTATATTGCAAGCCTTGCAAGTTTGCTAGCTACAACGTTACAGTAAGCCGTTAAGGTTAGATCATTTGCTAATGTTACCTGCGATCTATAGTTAGCCACCCACCTAAAACAGGTAAAACAACCAGTTTACTATTTATTGTCTAACAAACTTAATGTTAATTAGGTTGCAAGGTCGCTTAACTTACATCCACCTGAACGCGTTTGTGTGCCCGAATCTCCCATTTTCTTCTTCGACAGATTACTGGCACGTTCTCTCAAAACGCTAGTTATATTTTCTGGTCTCAAGTTATCAATATAACTTTCGCATGTGGATAGTGTTTTAATTATATTGTCGATGCTGTTTCCACATTCTAAAAATGAAAAAAAAAAAATGCACACTCCTTCCTACTGATTCAACTGCAGTACACACATTTTTCTGTCAAATTTGAACTTTGAATATCCCGCCATCCACTCATTGGCTAATCAGAAGCTGTTCTGATTGGCCAATACAGTTGGTCACTTTGTATTGTGGTACATGAAGTGTATTTTGGAAACGTTTGAAACATACGTGATAACCATAAATAACTTTCTGGGAGATGTTTACTTGTTACTTAAAAATATATATATATATAATAATAATGTAAACATTTTGTAAATAATCATAGCTAGCAATACGACATTTAAGTTGCTGCTTCAGTCTCCTTGTTAATTGTGCCGAAAATAATTTATATGGCCAACTACTCCTCACTTCCTATTTAATATTGCCATAGCAACATACCTGCTACTTCATAGCTTTCCCTGGCTCCACAAACCAGTAACTCCCTAACATTAGCTAGCTAACAAGAAATGCCAGCTAAAACGTGTGATTAACTAGGGTTTACCGCTGTACGGATAATTGACCAATGTATTTGTCAAACTAATTAACTAATTTCAATGGCTCTGTTTTGGATGGCTGTTCATCTTGAAATGTGAGTGAAATAGCTAACTAAACTAGCTACGTTAGCCATGTTACCAAGACTCGAGAAGCTAATGCGTTAATTAGTCATGTGGTTTCAAGTAAGTAAGTAAGTTAGCTAGCAAACAGGATAAACATCTGTCCATGCTACTTCTCAAAAATGTTTATTTTTATGCGATAATTCTGGCTATATATGCCTAAAATAAATGCCTTTCATTGAGCTCATAATAGACTTGGTTAAACATGTATTTGAAAGGACGCACTGAGTGAGTCCTCATGTTGTTTGCCACATAGCAAGTTCTCACTATCACCAAAGGAGGGCAGTTCTTTCAGTGTCATGACCTGAGTGAGTGTGACAATCAGACCTTCATAATTATTTCGCTCTCCTCTTTCCATCAGTTTCCTCATAATGCTATACTGTAGCCACACCCTGGCGAAACCAACATGGCATCTGATAGCTACCCATTACATGAGGGCAGGAAAAATACAAGTGACGGGGTGTAAAGAGCAAAGGCTGATGTCCTGAAGGTCCAGGTGGACATTGAGGAGCACATAGCCTCTGGCCACATTGCCCTAAAGCAAGGGGACTGTGAAGAAGCCCTCAGCCTCTTCAAAAAGGCCTTCAAAGCTTCCATAGAGGTGACATTACTTAGGCTACTTCCTTGTTGTCCATGTTGAGACATTTTGTCCTGCACCTCACCCATATAATATGCGGCTTGCTAAAACTGTGAGAGGGAGAACTGAGCACCTGATTTTATTGTTTGGAAAATGTCCAGGCAACAAAAACTTGTCTGGTTCCAAGTCCAAATGGATTACAGTATTTACAGAATCTTTATTGTCCCCAAATAGTAATTGGTTTTCACAATGACATACATCTGACGACTCCCATATTTAGACATACTGTATGGAAGAAAGTCAAATATGTTGCATAATGTTTACTGGTACTTATGTTAGCTTTTATAATGTTTAAGTATTCTCTCTTACCATACTTTATCACCCACAGCTAAAGGAGACCAGGGTCCAGCGGGCATGTGCCTTTAACCTGGGAGCTGCCTACGTGGAGGTGGGTAAAGCCCTGAAGGGGCTGGACTTCCTGAAGCGGGCCCAGCCAGGAGAGAGGGGCGAGCGGATAGCAGACCTCCAGTTCAACCTGACCGTAGCCCATGAGCCCCTGGGGAACCATAGCCAGGCAGCTGTTCACTGCCTCCAGGCAGCCCAGCTGTACCGCTCCCAGGGGGACGGAGCCAGTGAGGGGGAGACCTGCATGAAAATGTCCCACTGTCACCTGCTCCTAAAGGTCAGTCAGCTCAAGGTGTATGTTTTTTATGGTTCAGCTCGAGAATCAGATTACCCTACCAAAAATCTCAACCCCTAACCACTAGAGGAGAACTGTAAAACAGCAGTAAACTGTACTTATCTTCCTCACCTTAAGCCATTCCAAAATTTTAGGTGGGATACTCTCCGAAAGAGATTTAACACCAATCCAATAGATTTCGAGAAAAGCCCAAGCTGTGCTTTTTTATAATGAGATATTACCACCAGGAGATTTGCCTTCATGCACATTAAGATTGTGCTGAGTCAGAATTTAGAAGCCCACCCATATCTTCTGCAAAGATAATAAGATACTTACGCATGAGGCCTAGAATACTCAAGACTGAAAATTGAATGTTACGTAAGAACTATACCACAATAGGAAGAAAACAAGCTTCTCTGCTAAAATAAATGCTCAAGTACTCAAATCTTGAGTGAATTGCAAAAGTTGAATGATTGTTAAATACGTTTTTTTTACAAACAAATGGAAATGTTTTATTTTTTATGGAAATGGTTTCTTATAGAAGGGTCCAGACACCTTTTAGAAACAAACAGCAAATCACTTCCTCATCCACGTTGTATAGTATGGGGGCCCTGAAAAACATGAACAAAGGCTCCAAAAACAACCAAAAATGTCATTTTAGAAACGGCAAAGCTCTCAGTATAGTGATGCAAGGCTTTCGATGTTGTACACATGAAATCGTGTCATTCCAAACTTTATCCGCAACATTATATTTCCTTTTGTGCGACTTGAGCGATACCTAAATTTAGTTGTAAAAATACAACTTCTCCTTTAATTGATTGTCAGTTGATTGATTCATATGAGCCATCTTCCTTCTAATGTATTAGGTGCTCAGAAATCATGCTTTGCAATTTGTTTAATCAATACAATTATAACACCAAGAAAAATCATGCCATTAACCTTTCCAGATCTTTAGTGAACCTGCCCACCTCCCTCATCTTTGCTGATCACCAGCTGCCACTGATGAAGGGCCAGTCTCTGTCATTATGGTCTGTTTTTTATTCGGACACCCTCAGTTGGTGTCAGAGTCGAGCCACGATTAAATTATTTAGAGAACTGCCAGAGGCAGTGTGTGGGTGTTATCAATAAATTAGTATCATTTATAATAGGGATGTAACGATTCACCTACAGTTGAAGTCGGAAGTTTACATACACCTTAGCCAATTACATTTAAACTCCGTTTTTCACAATTCCTGACATTTAACCCTAGTAAAAATTCCCTGTCTTAGGTCAGTTAGGATCACCACTTTATTTTAAGAATGTGAAATGTCAGAATAATAGTAGAGAGAATGATTTATTTCAGCTTTTATTTCTTTCATCACATTCCCAGTGGGTCAGAAGTTTACATACACTCAATTAGTATTCGGTAGCATTGCCTTTAAATTGTTTAACTTGGGTCAAATGTTTTGGGTAGCCTTCCACAAGCTTCCCACAATAAGTTGGGTGAATTTTGGCACATGCCTCCTGACAGAGCTGGTGTAACTGAGTCAGGTTTGTAGGCCTCCTTGCTCGCACATGCTTATTCAGTTCTGCCAACACATTTTCTATAGGATTAAGGTCAGGGCATTGTGATGGCCACTCCAATACCTTTACTTTGTTGTCCTGAAGCCATTTTGCCACAACTTTGGAAGTATGCTTGGGGTCATTGTCCATTTGGAAGACCCATTTGCGACCAAGCTTTAACTTCCTGACTGATGTCTTGAGATGTTGCTTCAATAAAACCACACAATTTTCCTGCCTCATGATGCCATCTATTTTGTGAAATGCACCAGTCCCTCCTGCAGCTAAGCACTGCCACAACATGATGCTGCCACTCCCGTGCGTCACGGTTGGGATGTTGTTCTTCGGCTTACAAGCCTCCCCCTTTTTCCTCCAAATATAACGATGGTCATTATTGCCAAACAGTTCTATTTTTGTTTCATCAGACCAGAGGACATTTCTCCAAAAAGTACGATCTTTGTCCCCATGTGCAGTTGCAAACCGTAGTCTGGCTTTTTTTATGGCAGTTTAAGAGCAGTGGCTTCTTCCTTGCTGAGCGGCCTTTCAGGTTATGTCGATATAGGACATGTTTTACTGTGGATATAGATACTTTTGTACCTGTTTCCTCCAGCATCTTGACACGGTCCTTTGCTGTTGTTCTGGGATTGATTTTCACTTTTCACACCAAAGTACGTTCATCTCTAGGAGACCGAATGTGTCTCCTTCTTGAGCGGTATGGTGGCTGCATGGTCAAATCGTGTTTATACTTGCGTACTACTGTTTGTACAGATGAACATGGTACCTTCAGGCGTTTGGAAATTGCTCCCAAGGATGAACCAGAGTTGCAACGGTCTCAAAAAAATATTATTGGCTGATTTCTTTTGATTTTACCATGATGTCAAGCAAAGAGGCACTGAGGTTGAAGGTAGGCTTTGAAATACATCCAGGGGTACACCTCCAATTGACTCAAATTATGTAAATTAGCCTATCAGAAGCTTCTAAAGCCATGACATAATTTTCTGGAATTTTCCAAGCTGTTTAAAGGCAGTCAACTTAGTGTATGTAAACTTCTGACCCACTGGATCTGTGACACAGTGAATTATAAGTGAAATAATCTGTTTGTAAACAATTGTTGGAAAAAATACTTGTTTCATGCACAAAGTAGATGTCCTGACCGACTTGCCAAAACTATAGTTTGTTAACAAGAAATTTGTGGAGTGGTTGAAAAACGAGTTTTAATGACTCCAACCTAAGTATGTAAACTTCCGACTTCAACTGTATATGCATCAGTCCCCGGTTCAAATGTTTAAGATTTGAGTGCATCGGTCAGCGGGACCCCAAACCGATCCAAATGTAACATGCATATGTCCGAAAATCAATTCAAACCTTTACAAATCGGCTGTTTACAATTTTGATGTTGCTCAAATTACTTTCCTTCTGCCTTCCCAAAAATGTCTTATCTTTTGTGACATCTGTATCCTCTCCTTCAGTGTCAAACTTAGCATACAATTGTGTTGATAGTCATTGATCTACAAGTCATGCCGAACAACCCCAAGCACAATCAGTAGTCAAACTGCGACCAGCTTCGCTCGCTGACCAACGCAAGGCATTCCTATTTCTGATCTGGCACATCTGCACTTCACCTTTAGCATTCAGATGTTTGAAAATGTCTTGTGCAATATTAGGCTTTATCACTTGAGTGACAACCAATGTAATTTGCTAGATTATGTTTATCAAATGCGCTGTTGAAAATTGTGTTTTACCGGAATAAAAGTAGCCTAAGCTATCATGGGACACACTGCTCTCATCTGACTATACATGCTGATCACAGCTTACATTGGGTTTTATTTTGATTGTTCAGGTTCACCATCAGCAATAGTTTTGGTAGTTTTGCTTGAAACAATGAGTATATACGGTCATTTTTAGATATACAAGGTGAAGTTGATAATTTCTTAATGAGGACAGCAATCACTTTTGCTACCTGCACTGCATGGTCGAAGCGGGAGAAGAAGAGGAGCTCACTCGAGTCCAAAGGGTCCAACTTCCTATTCCATTCTGAGACACGGGTGAAATCCAAAGTTGTGCTTTATATTCATTGGTTATGTCATAGCAAATTGTTTACTAATAAATATTGCTACATTACTAGCGAACACTTTTTTAATATGCAAAAATGACGACTGAATTAGTGGGTGATGGGGATTTCAGATCAAAAGCAAGGTAGATAACCAGTTTCCCTTATGGCTCAGAACCTGGGAGCCGTTCACAACACACTGAGCCAGTACCGGCAGGCCCTGGACTACCACCGATAGACAGCCAGCCTGCATGGTGAGCTTATTACATCACTTACGCTGGAGAGTATAGTTATACTGTATTTTCTGCAAAGTTCAGTGCTGTTATGTACTGCATGTAATAATGATATGCCATTTAGCATGCGCTATTCTCCAAAGTACTCTGCGTGCATATTGTTTTTGTATGAGTGGTGCAACCACTCTACCAACTGAGCCGCAGAGAATCATGTGTGTGTGAGGAACATGTTACCTGAGGCGTGTAGGAGTAATTGTTTAGGCAGAGGGGCAGACCATTCCTCAAACATTTCATTATACCCTGATTAATCCTTTACAGTATCTGGGTGTGTCCAGTGCTCTCCATGCCTCTAATCTGTCTCTGTGAGCAGCTCTCACATTAGCAAGAGAGGTGTGTGTGTGTGTGCTCGTGCGCAGGGGTGTGTGTGGCTGAGATTCCACTGAGGCAATCCCATAGGGACTTACAGAGTGCTTACCACAGCACCACTGAGTGACTCACACACTGGTATGTCTTGTGCGTATGTGCATGTAACGGTTTTAAGACATGTTTTTTTTCGGCAGCCCACATGCTGTTGGGGATGTGAACGTGACATAGCTACTTATGCTTTTTTTAAGTGAGTGAAAAAGTGATGACGCTGTAAAGATTGTCTCTTGTTCCCTATATTAAGCCCTCTCCCTTTGTAATCTATCTTTCTCTCAAACTCTGTGTCTCTCTCTGATACCCTTACCCCTTTCTCCCCATCATTCTGTGTGTCTGCGTCAGGGTCTTTGGGCAGTCGTCGTGCTCAGGGCCGCTGCTTCAGTAACTTGGCCTTGAGGAGCATGAGGAGGCAGCAGAGAACGACCTCCACGCCCTGCAGGCCTTCAAAGACACTGGTACAAAATCAAGTCCAACTTTATTCTTTCTAAGAATAATAATAAGCACATTTTTCATGTTGGAAGTGTGTTCTAAATGTTTAAACGGGCTATTAATGACTCTTTACATCCATTGACCCCTTTTGACACTAAGTCACCCTCATTCGCTCTCTCTTGTTTACTCAACTTTCTCAATATCTCTTCATATTTATCTATCTTCTTCCTTGTCTTGTCTGTCTGTCTGTCTGAGGGCCAATGGCAGGCTTGTGAGGGTTTAGGGGAAGTTCGCTTTAAGTTGAGAGACCTGGAGAGAGCCACCCTCTACTACAAACAAGCTCTGGGTTTACTGTCAAAGTGCAAGGTAAAGAGGTCACTACAAATACACCAACCCATACACTCGATCCCCAATAGAATATACATTTTCAGTTATATATGGTTGCTCAGACCTTATCAGACCATATAACGTTGGTTAACCACCGTCTTCATTTCCAGGACTCGTCCAGCTCGGTCCAGGAGCATCTGGTCAACAAGCTGAGTGAGGCCCTGCAACACAGGCTGTCACTGATCACCCCTGGAAAACCCCAGGTAGGTACTGTCTGGTCACCACACACCTGACCATCATACTCAGTTGCAGGAAAACAAACAGATTTATTTATCTATCAGCCAGTATCTAGTTAATATACCAACACTATAACCAGATAATATACAGTTGCTTTGCAAAAGTACTCACCCCCCTTGGCATTTTTCCTATTTTGTTGCCTTTACAACCTGGAATAAAAATAGATTTTTGGGAGTTTTATCATTTGATTTACCCAACATGCCTACCACTTTGAAGATGCTAAATATGTTTTATTGTGAAACAAACAAGAAATAAGGCAAAAAAACAGAACTTGAGCGTGCATAACTATTCATCCCCCCAAAGTCAATATTTTGTAGAGCCACCTTTTGCAGCAATTACAGCTGCAAGTCTCTTGGGGTATGTCTCTATAAGCTTGGCACATCTAGTCACTGGGATTTTTGCCCATTCTTCAAGGCAAAACTGCTCCAGCTCCTTCCAAAACTGCTCCGCTGGTGTACAGCAATCTTTAAGTCATACCACAGATTCTCAACTGGATTGAGGTCTGGACTTTGACTAGGCCATTCCAAGATATTTAAATGTTTCCCCTTAAACCACTCGAGTGTTGCTTTAGCAGTATGCCTAGGGTCATTGTCCTGCTGGAAGGTGAACCTCTGTCCCAGTCTCAAATCTCTGGAAGACTGAAACAGATTTCCCTCAAGAAGTTCACTGTATTTAGCGCCATCCATCATTCCTTCAATTCTGACCAGTTTCCCAGTCCCTGCTGATGGAAAAACATCCCCATAGCATGATGCCACCACCATCATGCTTCACTGTGGGGATGGTGTTCTCGGGGTGATGAGAGGTGTTGAGTTTGCGCCAGACATAGCAATTTTGTTGATGGCCAAAAAGCTCAATTTTAGTCTCATCTGACCAGAGTACCTTCTTCCATATGTTTGGGGAGTCTCCCACATGCCTTTTGGCAAACACCAAACATGTTTGCTTATTTATTTCTTTAAGCAATGGCTTTTTTCTGGCCACTCTTCCGTAAAGCCCAGCTTTGTGGAGTGTACGGCTTAAAGTGTTCCTATGGACAGATACTCCAATCTCCGTTGTGGAGCTTTGCAGCTCCTTCAGGGTTATCTTTGGTCTCTTTGTTGCCTCTCTGATTAATGCCCTCCTTGCCTGGTCTGTGAGTTTTGGTGGGTGGCCCTCTCTTGGCAGGTTTGTTGTGGTGCCATATTCTTTCCAATTTTTAATAATGGATTTAATGGTGCTCTGTGGGATGTTCAAAGTTTCTGATATTTTTTTGTAACCCAACCCTAATCTGTACTTCTCCACAACTTTGTCCCTGACCTGTTTGGAGAGCTTCTTGGTCGGTAGTTCCGCTTGCTTTGTGGTGTCCCTTGCTTAATGGTGTTGCAGACTCTGGGGCCTTTCAGAACAGGTGTGTGTGTATATATACTGAGATCATGTGACACTTAGATTGCACACAGGTGGACTTTATTTAAATAATTGTGTGACTTCTGAAGGTAATTGGTTGCACCAGATCTTATTTAGGGGCTACATAGGAAAGGGGTTTGAATACATATGCATGAAACACTTTTACTTTTTTTAAATGTAATTTTTTCACTTATTATTATTTTTCACTTCACCAATTTGGACTATTTTGTGTATGTCAATTACATGAAATCCAAATAAAAATCCATTTAAATTACAGGTTGTAATGCAACAAAATAGGAAAAACGCCAAGGGGGATGAATACTTTTGTAAGGCACTGTATCAACCAACTTCTGGTCTGTTGGTGGGAACTATAATAATGTGTGTGTGTGTGTGTGTGTTGACTGTGAAAAATGTGTTTCCATTTCAAGCTACTTTCAATTATCTTGTAGAACTTGTAAGTGTATTCATGCATTTATACAGTTTCATCACCAGTGTACTGACTGGGCTGTTGTTCCCTAGTGAGTGGAGCTGGCTCTGCAGAGGTGTCTACTGGAGAGCAGGGGTAGGAGGAGGAAGCCCCGGGTCCAGATGGAGAACAGGCACACACAGTGACGATGGGAGAAGCATGTGACTCCCAGTCACCGGTGACAAGATCTCTCATTGAGAAGCCGGGGTATCTGACTGTGCTGCCAGGGGCAAACAGGCAAGGCATTTAACACACACACTGTCGTAGCAGAATTAGTTAGGTAACATTGATAAATAAGATGTTTTATCTACTTTCTTAAATATGCTTATGTGGGAAAAGTCACTTGGGGCCCAGAGAGGGGAGAGGTCAGGATTGTCTTCATATGTGAGGGTATCTGTTAAAACATGTGAAGGGCTCCCTACTTTTCCCATTGGGGGGAGGAGTATGGCAGTGTCTGGAACCATTGTATGTCCCCTCTGATGTTGAAACTTGTCTTTCATAGTATATGACCTAGAGGCTCACTCCTCTCAGGGAGCTTGTCCAGGGGTGGGTTGTATTTGAGATGGGAGTATCTAGAATTGACAATTGATATATGCCATTGGATGAGGTAATGTTTTGGTAATATGAAGTACCAAGAACGAGAAGTAGAACCTCGTCTAAGAACGCAAACTGAACGATAATTTATAGCTAATGCTGTCTGGCTATGGAATACTCCTCTCGCAAGTAAAAGTCTTCCTTTGTGCAGTTTTCCTAAGACCTGTGGTTTGTCATTGTGAGTTGAGAGGGGTGGATCTTTGCTGTGAAAGATCTCAGTTGCCATTATGTTGACACTCAGAATTCATTTATAGACACAGAATTGATCTGAGAGTCAAAGGGCTATGGTGAAGCTCATATTATTAAAAGATTAAGTTTAAAGTATAACTCTGACTTGTGTGTGGTTTGTAAACTCTCCTTTCAATTAGTAATACAGGAAATTACCACGACACACACACTGTAAACATCATCATACATGCTCACACAGTGCACATTATCACTCATTTACTGTACACATTAGCACACATACATAGATGCACCATTATACACACATATGCATACGCTCAATAACACCCATCCAGACAACTCATAAAGAAACCCAGAGTAATTTTACTTGCTGTGATTGACTTTGATTCTTTATTAGCACACTGGAAAATCAAACACTTTTTCATTTCGTGCCACCAGACTCCGGCCTCTTAAATAGTTTATTTTTGCAGAATGTCTTTAAGGTATAAACACCTATTGGGTTTTCTTAAATTACACTGAAGAAGATGAGCTCTGTGAGTGTCTGCTCTGCAGAGAAGAATTGAATAATAGGGAAATGGAGAGTTATTAGCCAGCCACAGATGTAGCAGAAGAGCACCAGCAGAGAAAACAAAACCGCATACATAATTCATGTACATGGCGATGACCTTGGCATCCACTGATGATTCACTACCATCCCCCTGTAAAAACACACACACACACTCATTTCTGCATAGCTGCACTGTTTGTTATTCTCCCGTTCCCAGAGTAACCATATATCTAAGATGCCTTTAACTTGGCATTGCTGTGTGTGTGGCCAGTGTTACACTGCTGCTTGTCATTTTAAATTATTCTTGAAAAGTTATTTTTGAGATGATCATGTTTAAGCGTGCCTCTTCCTCTCACCTCCAGGAACCTGAATAATACATATGAGCCGCCCGACCCGACCACCATTATTAGAACCAGGACCCATCAAACCACCCTGTACTCACCCAGCAGAGTAAGAACCACTCCCCTCAATCTTAACCTGAGAAACGGTTGCACAACATGAACTTTTGCACAAATCTCCCATTGGGGAGTAGCTAGCTATAACTAGTGTGTGGGCTAAGTAGTCCTTATTTGGACAGAGGACCACTAGCATGTTAAAATAACACAACTTTTTAAAATCCACATTCTGCACATATTGTTACAAGAAAGTAATGGCTATGTTATCAAAAGCTTTGTTCAACCAATTTTTACTGTTTGTTATAATCCCTCTGTAGGCGAGAATTTATATGAGAGCATTAAACCGAGGACAACACAGACTAACAGGTACGTAATGTTTGTCTGTGAGTTATTTCCAGTGATCGGCTTCAGTTTGAGTAATCATTGATACTGACTGAACACGTATCAAGTGTTTTAGTGAGACTCCATTGCCCGAAAGTGCCGAAGTTTCACCCACTGATGCGACAGATAATGAAGAGACCATAACCCTGTTAAAGAAACGGAAGTCCTAAATCTGCACAGTCATGTGCCTTGATACAAGTTAATGTGGTTGGTTAATTGAAAGCATTCATAGGAATGACTCTATTGAGTGTATTTCTATGGGTCAAATCTGCTCTTTGCACATTGGTATTAAAAATTCTAATGCACATGTAAGTGTTACTGTATAACATTGTCTGTCTCATCTCCTGCACGTACAAGTGTTGCCTTGTCATTGCATTTGTCTTCCAAACACTCCCTGTGTGTATGCTGGTCATTGTCCCCCACACTGAAATTGGGGAACGGACTGTGGCTCTGTTTCCATCCGTTAGTACGTTCATATGTTAGTCACAAGCGATATATCAGATAGCATTGGCCCGGTTTTGACTAAACTTTGGTGAATGGTGCATCTTGCCATAGCTTTACAGCATTTAGAAAATTACACTGATTGGCCAGATGGTGGCCCTGTAACGAGATTGAAAATGCAAACTTTGAAAGGTCATGCCCCTCACCCCATTATACCTTAAATCATGAAATTTAGTAGATCGGTTCCTGTCTTCACAAGGAACAAATTTGCCTCTGGACCCATAAGTTCCGCCATGATGGATCTTCCACCATTTTGAATTGTGTGAAAAACACTTAACCCTACTCTTCTGATACCGAATGACCAATCTGCACGAAACTTGATATGTGGCATTTATGGAAAACGATCTCTCAACGCAATATTTTCCAGACTGGTAGCCAAATCAACATGGCCGCTATTGACCAATAAACATTCACCTGGGTGTGGTCTGGCACATAACTGCATATAAATCAGTCAAAGACATTCGTATTGTAACAGAATTTGATAAACCCTGTCAAGACTCAACATATGCAAGAACATTCATATCGACCTTGCTGTGGCGCTATAACGGGCATATATCTGTTGATCTGTTTGACTTAGTGATGAAATTTGGCACGCATGTTTAGGGATATGAGCTAACCCACACGATATCTCAGACACCACTGGCCCAATTTTGACAACATTTGGGTGAATGATTAGTCATGCTATAGAGATCTGAAAATGACAAAATTATACCTTTTGGGCCGGGGGGGCTATAGTAATCAACTGTACATGCGCTAGTCATTTGTGGGGGGATGACATGTTTACTGTTGCCTTATTTCAAGGTGTCTTGGTAGTCAATATTCTAAGATTGTCATAATGTGTATCATTTCTTCAATCATGCTAACTTAAATCTCTGCTCTTCACTTGAATCATGGTTGTACAATTTGAAATAAATGTCATCTGTTTTTGAACTATTTAACTCTGATCCTTTGTAAATTTATAGTCAACACAACGCTTAACAAAGCCATCACCGTTGATCATTGCTACAAGAAAACACAAAAAAAGAACAAGCACTCAATCTGTTTTCAATTGGTTTTCCTAAAGGTCACACTATGAGAAAATAGGCCTAACCTGTAATTAAATATCCACAAGGGTCATTCTTTTTCAATTTCAGTCAGGGAGAGGGTTTAGTCTTTTATTCATTTTTATATATTTTTTATTTAGTCCAGGGGAGGGTCATGTAATTTGTAATCAATTTAAATGCCATTGCTCAGTGTTTGAGAATTAGCATCTCATGTGTGCCTGATGCTGCCCCTAATCCCTGACTCTCTGCTGGGTGTGCAATATCAAGTGTGCCTAGTGTGGTCTCAATAAAATTATCCATAGCCTATTCTATAGGCCAGGGTGGGCAAACTTTTTGGCTCGAGGGCCACATCGGGATTTTGAAATTCAACTGAGGGTTGCATTTTTTGGGGGACCAATTGTTTGTTAAAATCAATTTGCAGGTGTCACTACAGACCAGGGTTCGATCCCAGGCTGTGTCACAGCTGGTCGTGACTGGGAGACTCATGAGGCAGCGCACAATTGGCCCAGCATCGTCCAGGTTAGGAGAGGGTTTGGCAGGCCAAGATTTCCTTGTCCCATCGCGCTCTAGCAACTCCTGTGGCGGGCCGGACGCATGCACGCTGACACGGTCGTCAGGTGTACGGTGTTTCCTTTGACGCATTGGTGCTGCTGGCTACCGGGTTAAGAAGCATTGTGTCAAGAAGCAGTGCAGCTTGGCTGGGTCATGTTTCGGAGGATGCACGGCTCTCGACCTTCGCCTCTCCCGAGTACATGCAGGAGTTGCAGCGATGGGACAAGACTGTAACTACCAATTGGATACCACAAAAATGGGGAGAAAAAAGGGTTGTCTTTTTTATTTTTGTACTTATGTATTGAATATAGTTTTTGTGTTATTATTTTTATAAGCCCTTGGGCTTCCAACCATACTTGCACACCGTTTTTTATTTATTTGTTTTTAACTGTGTTGTTTATCACTTATTTTCTTCGGTGCAAATAAATTCAACCTTAGGTTTTAGGTTGTGTTAGAGAAAAATCCATTTGTTATTTAAGTCATTGATGATCAGATACTAAAGTTGTAACTGGTTCTGTTGGCAAAATGTTTACAGTTGCTAGACAACTTTAGCACTATTCCAAACTTAGACTATCCTCTTTTTTTTAACCTTTATTTAACTAGGCAAGTCAGTTAAGAACAGATTCTTATTTTCAATGACGGCCTAGGAACAGTGGGTTAACTGCCTGTTCAGGGGCAGAACGACAGATTTATTAGTCCAACGCTCTAACCACTAGGCTACCCTTTAACAATAGCCTTTATAGAAATCGAAATGTCTTTGGTGCTGCAGCATGCGCTCATTCATTGTCATACTTTGTTGTGGCATTTAAAAAGATTCTGCTTGTCTCCAGTCATGTAAAATGACAGTCATGCAAGAAATGCGTTAATAAAAGGCACACAAAAAAAATCGGACTGCAAATAAGATGGTGGATTCATGCAGTGCATTTATTATAATGGATATCTTTTCATCCTGTCACGTTCTGACCTTAGTTCTGTTATTTTATTTGCTTTGTTTTAGTATGTCCACCCAACTCACGCCCTGACCAGTCTGTTTTTCTATGTTGGTTTTTGAGTTTGGCCTAGTATGGTTCTCAATCAGAGGCAGCTGTCAATTATTGTCCCTGATTGAGAATCATACTTAGGTAGCCTGAGTTTCACTTTTGGGTTATGGGTGTTTGTCTTCTGTGTCAGTGTTTGTCGCCACACGGGACTGTTTCTTTAATTTCACGTTTATTGTTTTGTATTTCGTAGTGTTCAGTTTATGTTTCAAAATAAACATTATGGACACTTACCAGGCTGTATTTTGGTCCTCCGATCCTTCTTGCTTCTCCTCCTCAGAAGAGGAGGACGAGGTTCGTTACACATCCTTACCCTTGGTCTGCAAATCCACAATCTTCTAGCTACTTTGGTATGTAATGTTTACAAATCGAAGAGCAGTTTCTAAATCTGCATATCTAAGGCTCTGGGCTCTGTTTCATAAAAGCATCGTAGCACGAAGATACTCTTCTGTCCATTTAGTGTCAGTGGAATTAGGATGATCTTAGTGCTACGATGCTTTTGGGAAACCCAGCCCTTGTCTGTCATAGGAGTGAGGGTAAACGTAGGCATGTTCTGTTATCCACTATGTTTTAATTATTATTTTGGGTATAGGGGAGGGTCACAAAAAAAAAATTCAAGCGTTCAGGGAGGGACATCCATTTTCATTTCAGAGGTCCGATTTTCTCCAGGTATCCCTCATTATCAATAACTTGCAGTCCCTTATCAGGGGTGCTGCCGCACCTCCCGCACCATTCCCGCTGCTACGATTGCAATAAGGGAATATATGATTAAGTGCTGCTGCACATAGGCTATCAGCCATCCAGACCGAATATTTGTGGTGCTGTAAATCAAGTGTTATGAAGTGTAAATCAAATGTTATGCTGCTCTGGCATTAATGTTTATATTTAAACTAGTTAGCTTGCTGCACACACTCCACCAGTGACTGCATTTAAAGCCATGCATGTTTGGATAATGGGCGAGCGCAATCTCCATGAGTGCTGAGCAATTAACCGATATGTCGGTTGTTTTGGGGTTTTTAAACAACTAATTGACCAAGTTTAAATGATTTGAATTTTGTTAAGAATTTTTTTCTGTGAGCTCAATGTGCAGTTTATGTAGAGATCAAGCCTGAACTATGCAATGTAGTAGGTTGTTTTAGTTTCCAACAGGCCAATAGTCCACATATTAGCACAGAAAACATGGTAATTAACTATAATGACAATAATCCATTGGTCACCTGCATACTTGTCCGGTCTGTGTGGAGCACTGAGCTATTATAATAAGAACCGTGTGGAGCAGATTGGTGATTGATGCTTGGCATTCAGTAGTCATAAAAGTTTGTTTTATTTACTTTGAAGAACTATTAAAATGTTGATTTGGCAGACTGTATAGGCAGCAGCTCTATAGAGATGAGATTACTTGGAATGAAATAAAGTAATGAAATAAAACATTTTATTAAAGTGAAGTAATGTGAATACATTATGGTTAAGGTATAAGCAGTAATGGTCATCACTAACATTTTTACTTTTAATTGTTTTCTGTGTTACAACATTCGACCCACATAATGCATAGTGCATTTAATGTATAAAAAAATTAACTGAAATCGAAACTGAACCTACCCCCCCCCCCAAAAAAAAAACGAATCGCTCAGCACTAATCTCCATACAGGGGGTGGCGAATTTGACGTCATCACGACAACTAGGTGGAAGTGGGTTCAGAACAACAATGACAAACTGTATAAAATTATACCACCACACAAAAGAGCACTTGGCAAGTGGGAGGGAAAAGGGGCAGGTGTTCTGGCACAGGTAGACTCATTGTGCACGCGCCTGCAAATCAGTATTGCCAAATCTGTAGTCTGCTTTTGATGCACCAGATTTCTTTTCAGCACTTCAGCACCTGCGTGTATGGACAGCTCCCCTCCCATGTCTATTTTTGATGAACGCAAGTAGTGGGATAGAGTGGTCTGTTGAACTGCACTGTAGCTGCAGAACCTATTTCACCAACCTCGGAGCCCCACAAGGTTTGGACATTGGATCATTTTTTTAAACTCCGATGGATATTGAGATATACAAAAAGAAAACTGAGTGAAAGATGAATCAACCGAAACGCTGAAATTGTTGTAGGTCTACTTTGGAGAGGAATACGTAATTTTGGTTTTCAATTATCTTTGCTGCGGCAACTGAAGATAATACAGATATTTCATTGCATTACGGCTGAGCTGATCAATTGGAATACACAACATTGTATCAGAGAGAAAGTGTGCTTTGTGGCGTATTGTGAGGGAATGCGCGCATTCCAAGTGAGTTTAGCGTTAAACAAGGTAAGCGTGAGCATAGTCCTGTAATATATCGCACTTCATGTTGTCATTATGTGGACAGATTACTAGCATACATAAACGTGCTATAGGATACATTGGAGTAACTTGTATAGCCTACATTATAGTGGCATAAAAATAAATATCCTAATTTGCTAAAGGACTATATGGTACGAAACAATCAATAGAAAAAAATATGCAATAACCCTGCATATCTACGCTTCTTGTCCATTTACTCCATGAAAACAAATGTCCAAAATATAAAGGCAAAACGTTGCAAATATATAGATCTTATACTTTCATTTTTTTTACCTTCCATTTTCAAAGGTTAAGTAAAAGGTTTTTCGCCCCACTTAAAGTTTAGAATCCCATTGACCCATCCATCAGATTGCTGCAGTTTCCGAATCGACCCTGGCGTTTTTCCGTGCATACACGCCAATATAGCAAAAGCAGTGACGCCAACCGAAATGTGTCTTCCGCATTTAACCCAACCCCTCTGAATCAGGTAGGTGCGGGGAGCTGCCTTACAACGTTCACGGCGGCCGGCGAGCAGTTGATGTTGGGGGTTAACTGCCTTGCTGAAGAGTAGAACGGTTCAGGGGTTTCGATATAGGACTTACATTGCCGCCGCTTTGCAGTGATGCCAAAAAAATATTCATGTGTCCATCGTAAACACTGATTGAAGACCCTAGTAGGCTACTGGTGCATGCTGGGATGATCGATTTACTGCGTGAAACTTGATCCCAATGTCCTTCAGACACCTTCGCGTGCCGGTGCCAGGGATTCTTCAGTGGATGGGAAAACAACCACGGCCACAAATAACTCGCATAATTCTATTACGTTATTAACACCTATTCAAGACTTAATTTTGAATATGTTAACATATTGAGAGGAGGCAGAGTGAGGGTCAGTGTTGAAATACTTAATTAATGAGAGTGAGATGGTGAGAGAGAAAGTGTGTGTGTGTGTGGGGGGGGGTGAAAGGCTTAATTAATGTTGGATTAATTAAAGTGAGATGGTGAGAGACAAAGCGATAGAGGGAGTGTGTGTGTGTGTGTGTAGCATAGGACACACACACACACACACACTTAGTCCAAGGTCATCTAAACTGAAAGGGGAAAGGTTGTCTTTGTGCTGTTACTTTAAGTGCAGTGCTGTGTCAATGTTCTCAGCATCAGTACTGGGGCCATCAGGGATCTGACGGGGCCGAATTGAAACCAGTCATGGTCAGAAGAGGCTGAAAATGACCATTATATCAATTTAATGTGCCTTTCCCTGTGTTACAAACCAAGAATGAACACCATCTCTGCATATGAGTCATTACACATGACAATGCCCTTTGTAAAATATTTATAAACTCTGTTAATTCCCAGGGTAGGCTGACAAACGAAATGAGCTGACGAGAAATCCATTGCACCAGTCGGCTTTTTCAGCACATTCTGGTGTGACATTTCTCTCTGGCGAAGAGCAGAAGTCTCCCTGTCCCAATGTCCCTGCTGTAGAAACACATGATCTTTCTTCTTTTCTTTAGTATTCACAGGGCAATGTGTTTGGAGAGGGTGTTGACAGCTCTGGAGTGGGGTAAGGTCAGGCTCTGCAGTCCTCTACATTGACTTTCAAGCCAATAGTCAGCTGGCAGACGACACATGTAGTCTAAACAACACTGGCTTTTCTTGTTTCCAGGTTCAGTGTCATTCCATCTTACTCTAGGTGAACAATAATGTTTTGACGATTGGTGGTGTTTAAATCTACTGCACTTGCTAAGAGAAGATGTATAGTCACTGACATACTGTCTGATCTTTAAAATTGATTTCACCTTTATTTAACCAGGTAGGCAAGTTGAGAACAAGTTCTCATTTACAATTGCGACCTGGCCAAGATAAAGCAAAGCAGTTCGACACATACAACAACAGAGTTACACATGGAGTAAAACAAACAGTCAATAATACAGTAGAAATAAGTATATATATACAATATGAGCAAATGAGGTGAGATAAGGGAGGTAAAGGCAAAAAAAAAGCCATGGTGGCGAAGTAAATACAATATAGCAAGTAAAACACTGGAATGGTAGATTTGCAGTGGAAGAATGTGCAAGGTAGAGAGAAATAATGGGGTGCAAAGGAACTAAATAAAGAAATACAGTAGGGGGAGAGGTAGTTGTTTGGTCTAAATTATAGACTGGCTATGCACAGGTGCAGTAATCTGTGAGCTGCTCTGACAGCTGGTGCTTAAAGCTAGTGAGGGAGATAAGTGTTTCAAGTTTCAGAGATTTTTGTAGTTTGTTCCAGTCATTGGCAGCAGAGAACTGGAAGGAGAGGCGGCCAAAGGAAGAATTGGTTTTGGGGGTGACCAGAGAGATATACCTGCTGGAGCGCGTGCTATAGGTGTGTGTGCTGCCATGGTGACCAGCGAGCTGAGATACGGGGAGACTTTACCTAGCAGGGTCTTGTAGATGACCTGGAGCCAGTGGATTTGGTGACAAGTATGAAGCTAGGGCCAGCCAACGAGAGTGTACAGGTCGCAGTGGTGGGTAGTATATGGGGCTTTGGTGACAAAACGGATGGCACTGTGATAAACCGCATCCAATTTGCTGAGTAGAGTGTTGGAGGCTATTTTGTAAATGCCAAAGTCGAGGATCGGTAGGATGGTCAGATTTACAAGGGTATGTTTGGCAGCATGAGTGAAGGATGCTTTGTTGCGAAATAGGAAGCCAATTCTAGATTTAACTTTGGATTGGAGATGTTTGATGTGAGTCTGGAAGGAGAGTTTACAGTCTAACCAGACACCTGGGTATTTGTAGTTGTCCACATATTCTAAGTCAGAACCATCCAGAGTAGTGATGTTGGACGGGCGGGCAGGTGCAGGCAGCGATCGGTTGAAGAGCATGCATTTAGTTTTACTTGTATTTAAGAGCAATTGGAGGCCACGGAAGGAGAGTTGTAATGGCATTGAAGCTCATCTGGAGGGTTGTTAACACGGTGTCCAAAGAAGGGCCAAAAGTATACCGAATGGTGTCGTCTGCTTAGAGGTGGATCAGAGACTCACCAGCAGCAAGAGCGACATCATTGATGTATACAGAGAAGAGAGTCGGTCCAAGAATTGAACCCTGTGGCACCCCCATAGAGACTGCCAGACGCCAGGACAACAGGCCCTCCGATTTGACACACTGTACTCTATCAGAGAAGTAGTTGGTGAACCAGGCAAGGCAATCATTTGAGAAACCAAGGCTATCGAGTCTGCTGATGAGGATGTGGTGATTGACAGAGTCGAAAGCCTTGGCCAGGTCAATGAACGGATCATCTTATCTCATTTGATATTAAGCTGTAAGATCAAATGAATGATGAATACTGATAATTTATCTGATCATAATCCTATTTCCAACCTTATTACCTCTGTGTGTGATATACAGTACATGAAGTCCTCCTGGATCAGCCTCTCACTTTGAGGCTTATCATTACACTTTGATATGCAAAGACATCTTGCTCCCCCACTATGATCCATGATGTTCTGCACATCACTGTGCCATTATGAATCAGTCCACAAACAGTGCACACAATGATGCTTTAGGGCACTGATTGCAGTCCTCTGGGGCTAGGACACAACACAGGCCAGGTTATTGTGCTCTGTGTGTGGGCTGATTTGCATTGGCCATAAAGTGGTATAAATACAGATCCATCATGGTCAGAGTCAATGTGGTTATTTACAGGTAGGTAGGCCTTTATTACAACCCAATTGGGGTCACTGAATCGGATCAGGTTGGATCATTGTTTTGCAAATTAATGATTGCAATGCTTCTCACCAACACTACAGCTTATTTGAAACAGCTGGTCCTGTATTTCTTATTGAGCATAGGATTTAATGTATGTTTTTTCAACACAGTACATATATCTCAAGTCCAATTCCACACAGAGCCTTCCATTCAAACATACATCCTATGTACATTTCCTCACAAACATCTGTCGTGAAAAGTACAGTTGCATCTATATGGCCATTTTCCTGGTGTTCAGGACGTCAGATGAATGTTACACTGGGCAAGAGTTTAGCTGACATGCCAAACCCGTGTCTAGCTAACAGAATAGAGGGATATTTGGGAGGCCAACTAGAGCCATACAAACAGCAGCAATGAGTAGGGAAGATGCAGCGCTTGTGTGACTACTGTGCGAGTTATATTGCAGAGGTTTGTTATTAGTGACAACCGTGTGTTGAATACCCATACTTCTCCACTGGCCTTCTGTGTATAGTTGAGCAATAACAGGCAGCGTCATATTCTGATTACCAAGAGATTACAATATGTTACCCTGCGATTCTGTCAGTGGGATAATTGTTTAGCATCTTGATACCATTACCCACCATGCACAAACTGGCTGAATCAACGTTGTTTCAACTTAATTTGTCAACGTATTGTGATGTGGAATCTGCATGGAAAATACATTGGATTTGAAAAAAGTAATCAACTGTTGTTTTGAGGGTGGTATTTCAGCCTCAGGATTATGTCATTATGGTAACCAAATGTAAACATAGACAACACTTGTGTAAAATATGTTGAATTTGTACCTTTTAAAACAACATATCTTCAACGTTAAAAAATCCACTGTCAGAAAACAATAGGCACCTCCTACTGGAGAATCTACCCTTTGGTCTCCCATCCAGGGTTTTAAGTTTTTAACCAATACCAGCCCTGCTTAGCTATGATATTTTTCACTGACTATTACTAATGTGCGATCATGAGAATTGTGGGGAGATCTCCACTTAAAACTAAATAGATTCGCTGTTGCTATCGAAGTCATTCCACAGGGTAGGTTTAACAGAGCAAATGAAATGTGACCATACTTTATCAATCATATAACATCAATGATGCTATTTAGGCCTGTAGCATTTGAAAAGTTAACAGCTATTGTTTAAATTAAACCCAGAATTCAACAATAAACTTAAAGTGCATTTAAAGTACGATTTGATTTTGTCTTATTCTTTAACTTTTATTTTTTATTGAGAAAGATGTGAATCCAACATATCAATTATTAATTTTTAGACAAACTGGAATTAAAGCCAGACTAAGTCAGTGGCACAGATGGAGCTATCCATGCAGAATATAAATCTCCTTCAAATGTTGGTATTTTTTTGCATTTACAATCAAACAATTCAATATCACCTTTGAAATTGTCCACAAGTTAACAAATGATATGTTGGATTCATGTCTCTAACTCAACCAAAAATATAAATTAAAGAATAGGATTAAGACAGTGGCTTAGATCTAACTACCCAAGCAGTATATACTGTCACACCCTGATCTGTTTCACCTGTCTTTGTGATTGTCTCCACCCCCTCCAGGTGTGGAGACTGTTCTCTGTTTGTCCATTGCCAGTTCGTCTTATTTGTTCGAGTCAACCAGCGGTTTGTGTCTCAGCGCCTGCTTTTTCTAGTCTCTCTTTTCTTGCCCTCCCGGTTTTGACTCTTGCCTGTCCTGACCCTGAGCCCGCCTGCCTAACCACCCTGCCTTACCCTGAGCCTGCCTGCCGTCCGGTACCGTTGCCTGACCTCTGGTTTTCTGACCCATACCTGTATTGCCTGCCCCTGTTGGAACATTAAACTATTGTTTATTTGACGTGGTTTGCATCTGGGTCTTCCCTTCATACTTGATATATACAGTACATCTCCTTTAAATGTTGGTGTTTGGTTGCATTGTCAACCAAACTGAATTTTATATCACTTTTGTAATACAGTAAATAGCCTTAGCCTAAAATTATCTTCCAAACTAATGTAACATTCCACCTTCAAATTAGTAATACGTCCATTCGCACGTTGTTACTGTAACTATACATTTCTTCTTATGTAATCACATAAAGCATGCATGTTCAAGATAGTATGCGTAGGATGTTGCAGGTCTATGGAGATCGTCACAATCTGCACAGAATCTCAAATGGCATTAATGTAATCTCAACTGCAATACAGGTTTGATTCTGCTATTAGATGAATTAAACACAGTGATAACACATTTAACAAAATATCTGACACTGTATTCCCATTTGAACTTTGCTGTGCTTTAAGATGGTTGAAAGTGCAGTGATCGACATTTGGGTGACAATTAAACCAAAAATCAGACATTGTTTTTCCATTGGCATTTGGTTGTGCTTTTAGATGGTTGAAAGCATAGTGATAACACACTGGCAATTCAACTAACTTTTGACTTTCTTTTTGACAGTGGTGGAAAGTACCCAGTTGTCATACTTGATTAAAAGTGTTATACCTTCATATAAAGTTACTCAAGTAAAAGTGAAAGTCACCCAGTAAAATACTACTTGAGTAAAAGTATTTGGTATGCCTTTGTGTTTAGTGAGTCCACCAAACCAGAGGCAGTAGGGATGACCACGTGTTCTCTTGATAAGTATATGAATTTCACAATTTTCCTTTCTTGCTAAGCATTCAAAATGTAATGAGTTCTTTGGGTTGCCAGGGAAAATGTATGGAGTAAAAAGAACAATATTTTATAAAAGTTGTCAAAAATATAAATAGTAAAGTACAGATACCCCAAAAAACTACTTAAGTAGTACTTGAAAATATTTTTACTGAGGAACTTTACACCACTGCTTTTTGAGTGGGTGAATATATGTTGTAATCTAATTGATCAACGTCTCAACCAAATATTAACCACGTTGAAATTATGTGGTGTACCCAGTGGGTACGCTTCTCTCTGATGAGTTGGTTGATGGACTGTGGTCTTATTTTAAATTAAAAATCACCTATACTATCAAGAGCAACGTAGAATATCTGACCACGCATAAAAACTTTGATGTGTATATGATAATAATGTATGTAATCACGATAATGACATACATGTTTTACTTTGTCATTCATATAAACCTTGTCTTTTCCAACCCAGGATGTCTGGCAACCTGTCCCTCCTGAGGCCTCCCTTAGTGGGTGCCACCGGGTCAATGCAACCCACCCTCTCAAACATGTCCCAGTTTCCACCTCTGGTTGACTGGGAGGCGCCCACCTTCACCCGAGCTGCCCAATTCCGTGTTGGCGCCACCTTAATCCTCTTCCTATTTGCTGCCTGCAGCAACCTTGCGTTATTGATCAGTGTGTGCCGGGGGCGTGGCCGGCGCCTGGCTTCTCACTTGCGACCACTCATCATGAGCCTGGCCGCCGCCGACCTGATGATGACCTTTGTGGTGATGCCACTGGACGCCATTTGGAACATCACGGTGCAGTGGTATGGCGGAGACGTCATGTGTAAGATGCTGTGCTTCCTCAAGCTGTTTGCCATGCACTCGTCAGCCTTCATCCTGGTGGTGGTCAGTCTGGACAGGCACCACGCCATCCTGCACCCGCTGGACTCACTCAACTCCCACCACAGGAACAAGAGGATGCTGGGTCTGGCCTGGGGCCTCAGCGTGCTTCTGGCCTTACCACAGGTGAGTTAAAACCCTGGTAGCCTTGTTTACTATAAATAGTGTGGCACTCCAAGAAATTCAAGGTAAATTCCTTAAAATTAAAGTAATTTTGTTCATTCCTGGTATGTTGTTGAGATGACGTGTTCATGCCAAGTGCAGCTCTAGCTGTGGGTTAGTCAAGGCACTTTGAAGTGTGTATTTACATTTTAGTAATTTAGCAGACGCTTTTATCCAAAGGTACTTAGAGTAAGTGCATTCATCTTAAGATAGCTAGGTGGGGGCCTCCCAAGTGGTGCAGCGGTCTAAGGCACTGCATCGCCATGTTGCGGCGTGACTACAGCCTGGGGTTTGATCACCGGCCATGACCGGGAGTCCCATAGGGCATCGTCCGGGTTAGGGGAGGGTTTACTTTGCTCATCATGCTCTAGTGACTCCTTGTGGCGGACCGGGTGCCTGCAGGCTGACCTCGGTCGTCAGTTGAACAGTGTTCCCTCCGACATATTGGAGCAGTTGGCTTCCGAGTTGAGCAGGCAGATGTTAGGAAGCACGGTTTGGCGGGTCATGTTTCGGAGGACGCGTGACTCTACTTTCGCCTCTCCCGAGCCCGGCAGCGATGAGACATGATCTTAATCACAAAGTTGAGGAGAAAAAGGGGGTAAAAATGACATGAATAAATAAATAGATATCTAGGTGAGAGAACCACATATCACAGTTGTCGTAAGTACATTTTGCCTCAATACAGAAGTTTGTTAAGATATTCTTTGAAGAGGTAGGGTTTGTTGTTTTTGGAAGATGGGCAGAGACTCTGTTGTCCTAGCTTCAGGGGGAATCTTGTTCCACAATTGGGGTGCCAGGACAGAGAGGAGCTTTGACTGGGCTGAGCGGGAGTATACACATAATCAATCAGTTTGCACAGATGTGTCAAGTGCCAGTTAACACTCTCGACCCAGTGGCTGATGCACTGTGGTGAATGATGACAGGTGAAAGGATGGCTGAGGTCACCATTTGTGACAGATACTGAATTAATCTGGTCAAGGTCAAGCGTACATCTAATATACACACACAGTGACAAACGAGGAGGCATTACCTACGATTCTGTTCCTGCATGGTGTGCTGTACTCAACTTTCATCTCATCCAGAAATTGAAACCGCTTCGCCTACTGTGCACACATACTGATGGACCTAGATGGGGATTTAATGAATATAGGCTGAGGATCTCCCTGGCTCTTTGGCAATGTGTTCCTTGAATCAAAAACACAGTCCTGTCTGCAGTGTCATTGAAAAATGCTTTCCTGAAAACCCCTTGATAAAAGCAGTGCATTAAGGATTATGTGATAGTTAATGGTGCCCTGGTCTGTGAGGACAGCCGGTGTAGAGGGAAATGTGGATGGATGCATTCATTGATTCGCTTTGACAGGGAAATTAAATATTTCCTCTGAACTTGACAGAGTGGTTTATGTCTTGTAATATATTATTATTATAAAAAAGAAACTGCCCCACAGTGTGATCTTGAATTTGTTTTTGGCTACAACCAATTCAAGCTCACAATGCGGGGCATCTTTTTTTCCCTGTAGAAAATATATTACAAGTCATCTGATTTAGAATGTAGCCTAAGGAAATAGAAAATGTACAGTAAATAACTTACCGTAGTTTGGATTGTTCTTGGGTAAATTCTTGCACAGTATGTAAAATGGTTTCAAAGAGTAATGGCATACTACTGCACCACAACTTCAAAGTAGTCCAGGCTTCTCTACATTGTTTGGATGGCTTACTTCAAGCTGCAGGAGCGTGACTGTTTGCTTGAAGGGGGTAGAGTGTCAGGGTGTGGAACGGGAGATTCAAAGGGGGAGAAACAGCATGCGTCCCTCATGAGGATATATTTATGTATCTGAGTAGACAAATAAGCCTAATTTGCTGCCAGAGTGGCGCCGGGGCTGCTGGGAGTTTTATCAGTGCACCTGCTGGTAGGCGAGTGATTCACCACAGTGCATGAGCATTTTGAACGTCTTGCCTCAGGCTTTTCCCCTGTAATTTAATTATCAGGGCTGCAGAGTGCAGAGGGGCATAACAGAATTTACGTATCAGTGCCACACCGTCTGAGATCCCACGTAATCACCGCCCCTATGCAGCAGAGGGGCACAACAGGATTTACGTATCAGTGCCACACCGTCTGAGATCCCACGTAATCACCGCCCCTATACAGCACTGGGGCAAGGACAAGGGGGTAGATAGACAGATAGGGACATGCCTTCTGGAGTCTTCCTGGAAATGAGGAGGCATTTCAGCGAGAAATCTTTAAATTCCTGGCATGCTGATATTAGTTAGTTAATTGTGCCCCCCAGAGTGTGAAATGTGATTATATTCCTGAGAATTAGGAATGTGCAACATCAGCAGAGGGAGGAGGGAGATGTTGTAAAAGCAAGTATTTAAACACTGAAAACAATCTAACGTTTTATTAATACATTGGGGATTGGAAAACAAGTAAAATTGCATTGTGGCAAAAGGCTAACAACTCAGATTGGATACAACTGAACGTATAAAATCATAAATCAATTCAGTATTTATATATGTCTGTCATGGTGATTTATGTCCCCAAATCATTTTGAAAGCCAATGCAGAATATGGATCCACCTTGAAAGCTATTGTGATGCTACTGACCACTGCATTCATTAATCAGAAAATACTGCAGACATGACTCAGCCACTGCATTTTCTCATTAAACCACCCATTTCTGGCCAGTGTGCCGGCACAAAATAGCAGCCAAGACCTCAACTGAGTTTTATACTTTGAAGGTAGATTAAATGATCCTCAACGCAACCTAAAGTAGTACTGTAGTAGCCCAGTGTATACCTGTGTGAAAGGTACTTCTGTATTTACAGTAGGTGGATTGTCATACATCTTAGATGTTGTTATTACTCAGTGACTTCCTGTTCCCCAGCTGTTCATCTTCCGGGCCATCAAGGCAGAGGGCGTAGACTTCACCCAGTGTGTGACCCATGGCAGCTTCAAAGAGCGATGGCAGGAGACGGTCTACAACATGTTCTACTTCGTCACTCTCTACGTGTTCCCCCTGCTGGTCATGAGCTTCTGCTACACACACATCCTCATTGAGATCAATCAGCAACTCCACAGGAACAAAGGTACAAGCTAGCTATTATATCTGGCAACCATAATACTTGCATGTCCAAAATGACAACCTCAGTAGGCCTATATGCTGTTCCAACATGAATTATACATTGACAATGTTTAGGCGAGATATGATAGATACATTAGCTTTAGGAAGCTACTAACCAGTGCCATACATTTCCAGCTGGCGAGTCCTGCCTGAGACGCAGTGGCACAGACATGATCCCCAAAGCACGAATGAAGACTCTAAAGATGACCATCATCATTGTGATGTCCTTCGTGGTCTGCTGGACGCCCTACTACCTCCTGGGTATCTGGTACTGGTTCCAGCCGGAGATGCTGCAGGTCACGCCTGAATACGTCCACCATGCCTTGTTTGTCTTTGGCAACCTGAACACATGTTTTGACCCGGTCATCTATGGCTTCTACACGCCCTCGTTCCGGGCCGACCTGGCCATGTGCTGGTGCTATAGAAGAAGGGACATTAATATGTCGCCCAGGTCTCTGGACCGCCTGTCCGCCCACCAGGGCCCCCACAGTGGAGAGCAGGACTCTGACGCCCCCGGTGTGGAACAGACCAAAGAGACTGGAGGTGACGGTAGATGACTGGCGCTGACAGTAAGTACATCTGTAAGGTTGGAGAGCTGAGGGAGAGCAGACCTGGAAATGAGTGCTACTAAGGAGTATGTAGACCGATCTACTTATTCTGTGAGGTGAAGACAGTGACAGGCTAAACAGCACCACCAAAATGTCTCCCCTCTGATTGTACGCCCATCTTTGACATTTTGAGGACATTGTTGAAGCATGGGAAGAGGCACTTGAGTTAGGGGTCAAGCCCAATCTGAGATGAAAGGGGATAGATGGATAAAGAGACAAAACTATATGGAAGTCAAGGGTTGAAGGGTTCAAATCCTTCAGGATTACTTTACCCAGAAAATACATGTTTTCTGGGCCTAATCTACAGCGTTAAGCACCATGGCTAAGGCAGTTCAGAGGCAGACTTAGGAGCCTCCCTGATCTTGTGAGCTTACATGAATGGTTCGTTGTTTCCAAGAGGTCCAGAGGGAGGCAGAACAGAACCAACTGGGCTGCAACACGTTTCTGCCAACGTTGGATATCCAGTTATACAGCAACAGTTAAGCACATGCCATTCTATTTCAATTACTATCACATGGAAAGGCAAACTCATTTTAAGTGCTGTTCCACAACTTTCTACGAACCATGAAAACCCTTGGCTGTCCCCTGATATATATATCATGCTGCTTACAGTATGTCACACTGCTCGCTGTCTGCCTACAGGTTGCTTTTCCATGCAACACTGTGTCCTTACAATGCCAGGCTGCATGAGATGATCTCGATAGCCACACATCACTATACAGAACTGTCAAATTACAAACAAATTTACAAATGCATTTGATGGTACAATAAAATGGTTGGCCGTTTCACTCTGGAGGACAAACAGTCCAGAGAACTGTCACATTCAGTGCATGTCATGGAGAACAACATAATTTGTACTGTATTTACTATTCATGCATTCACTTCAGCCATTCAGGCTTGAAAACCAAAGCACAACTACAGTATAATATAACACATTGAGTATACAAAACATTAGGAACACCTTCCTAATATTGAGTTGTACCCCGTTTTGTCCTCAGAACAGCCTCAGTTTGTCGGGGCATGAACTCTACAAGGTTTCAAAAGCGTTCCACAGGGATGCTGGCCAATGTTGACTCCAATGCTTCCCACAGTTGTGTTATGTTGGCTGGTAGAGGATCTCTACTCTGAATAGATCATTCCATCTCATCCCACAGATGCTCAATTGGATTGAAATCTGGTGACTGTGCAAGACACTGCAGTAGCTGAATTATCTGTCATGTTTGTGGAACCATTCCTGGACAATCCTAGCCTTGTGCCATGAGTCATACACTGCTGCCTTGCAGGGATGCATCTGATTGGTAATGATGTTCAGATATCCTGTGGCGTTCAAAACTTGCTCCACTTTTATCAATGGGCTCAATGTGCGCCATGAAAACATGACTAACTGTAGGCTGTCTGTTGCTGCTCTACACAATTCGTGTCAGCCTCCTCTGTCCTCTTTCATCAATGACCCTTTTTTGACCACTGGCCTGCCGTTGGCTGGATGTCCTTTGGGTGGTTGACCATTCTTGATACACACGCGAGAGAAACTGTTGAGCCTGAAACCCAGCAGCGTTGCAGTTCTTGACACACTCAAACTGGTGCGCCTGGCACCGACTACCGTACCCCCTTCAAAGGCACTTAAATATACTCTAACCCGGAAGCTTACAAGAAATCCTGCTCTGCCCTGTGACGAACCATCAAACAGGCAAAACGTCAATACAGGACTAAGATTGATTCATACTACACCGTGTCCGACGCTCGTCGGATGTGGCAGGGCTTGCAAACTATTACAGACTACAAAGGGAAGCACAGCCGCGAGCTGCCCAGTGACACGAGCCTACCAGACGAGCTAAATCACTTCCATGCTCGCATCGAGGCAAGCACCACTGAGGCATGCATGAGAGCATCAGCTGTTCCGGACGAC
Organism: Oncorhynchus tshawytscha; assembly: GCF_018296145.1. Taxonomy (NCBI): domain Eukaryota; kingdom Metazoa; phylum Chordata; class Actinopteri; order Salmoniformes; family Salmonidae; genus Oncorhynchus; species Oncorhynchus tshawytscha. The sequence continues at coordinate 14,746,363 of NC_056451.1, read as the reverse complement.
TGTGTGATCATGCTCTCTGTAGCCGACGTGAGTAAGACCTTTGAACAGGTCAACATACACAAGGCTGCGGGGCCAGACGGATTACCAGGACGTGTGCTCTGGGCATGTGCTGACCAACTGGCAGGTGTCTTCACTGACATTTTATTTTTTATTTCAAAATATATACATTTGACCCCTTTCTCCCCAATTTTGTGGTATCCAATTGTTTTTAGTAGCTAACTACGACGCTAGGCCAATTGTGCGTCGCCCCACGGACCGGTTACGACAGAGCCTGGTCGCGAACCCAGAGTCTCTGATGGCACAGCTTGCGCTGCAGTACAGCGCCCTTAACCACTGCACCACCCGGGAGGCCCTTCACTGACATTTCCAACATGTCCCTGATCGAGTCTGTAATACCAACATGCTTCAAGCAGACCACCATAGTCCCTGTGCCCAAGAACATGCGTGCTCAGTCCCCTCCTGTACTCCCTGTTCACCCACGACTGCATGGCCAGGCACAACTCCAACACCATAATTAAGTTTGCTGACGACATGGCCCAGTACATCACCGACAACGACGAGACAGCCTATATGGAGGAGGTCAGAGACCTGGCTGGGTGGTGCCAGAATAACAACCTATCCCTCAACGTAACCAAGACTAAGGAGATGATTGTGGACTACAGGAAAAGGAGCACCGAGCACTGCCTGGTACAGCAATTGCTCGGCCTCCGACCGTAAGGCACTACAGAGGGTAGTGCGTACGGCTGCCTGCCATCCAGGACCTCTACATCAGAGAAAGGCCCTAAAAATTGTCAAAGACCCTAGCCACCCCAGTCATAGACTGTTCTCTCTACTACCGCATGGCAAGCGGTACCGGAGTGCCAAGTCTAGGACAAAAAGGCTTCTCAACAGTTTTTACCCCCCAAGCCATAAGACTCCTGAACAGGTAACCAAATGGTTACCAGGACTATTTGCATTGTGTGCCCCCCTAACCCCTCTTTTACACTGCTGCTACTCTCTGTTTATCTTATATGCATAGTCACTTTAACTATACATTGATGTACTGTACATACTATCTAAATGGCCCAGCCAACCAGTGCTCCCGCACATTGGCTAACCGGGCTATCTGCACTGTGTCCCACCCCCCGCCAACCCCTCTGTTTACGCTTCTGCTACTCTCTGTTCATCATATATGCATTGTCACTTTAACAATACCTACATGTACATACTACCTCAATAAGCCTGACTAACAGGTATATAGCCTTGCTACTCTTTTCTCAAATGTCTTTTTACTGTTTTATTTCTTTGCTTACCTACACACACACACCTTTTTTTCCCGCACCATTGGCTAGAGCCTGTAAGTAAGCATTTCACTGTAAGGTTGTATTTGGCGCACATGACAAATAAACTTTGATTTGATTTTCCCTTGCCCATTCACAATCGATGTCTCAAATGTCAAGGCTTAAAAAACATTATTTAACCTATCTCTTCCCCTTCATCTACACTGCTTGAGGTAGATTTAACAGGTGACATCAATAAGGGATCATAGCTTTCACCTGGATTCACCTGGTCAGTCTATGTCATGGAAAGAGCAATGTTTTGTACACTCTGTGTATATGGCAGCAGAGAGCAGACAGGTGGAATCCATAATGCATCAAGCCCATTAATCTTACCATTGTGCTAAAGGGCCAAGAAGATACTTGTTAGTAGGGTCACAAGTAGTGGGCTAAGCCATAGTCATTACGCTATACAAATCAATTCTCGTGTAGCTATGGTGTGCTCTGAGGCTTGAGGCAGCCAGATTGATAGTCATGTAAGAAGAATATCATGGGATGTCTGTCCTGGGAGTATACACAGTACACATACGGTATGCCCACCTTCTTATGGAATGTTCCGAATATCATATACACAGAGGTATGGGGGGGTTGTTCCATCCCACCCAAAATCTGTATGTTCCTGAGCCGGTAAGAGTTCTCGTAAAGGGAGAGTATGCAACAACCTCTCCCTCAACGTGAGCAAGACAAAGGAGCTGATCATGGACTACATGAAAAGGAGGTCCGAACAGGCCCCCATTAACATCCCCGGGGCTGTAGTGGAACAGGTGGAGAGTTTCAAGTTCCTTGGTGTCCACATCACCAACAAACTATCATGGTCCAATCATACCAAGACAGTCGTGAAGAGGGCACAACAAAATGTTTTCCCCTTCAGGAGACTGAAAAGATTTGGCATGGGTCCCCATATCCTCAAAAGGTTCTACAGGTGCACTATCGAGAGCATCCTGACCGGTTGCATCACCACCTAGTATAGCAACTGCTCGGCATCCGACCGTAAGGCGCTACAGAGGGTAGTGCGTACGGCCCAGTACATCACTGGGTCCAAGTTTCCTGCCATCCAGGACCTATATACTAGGCCTTGTCAGAGGAAGGCCCAAAAAATTGTCAGAGACTCCAGTCACCCAAGTCATAGATTGTTCTCTCTGCTACTGCACGGCAAGCGGTACCGAAGTGCCAAGTCTAGGTCCAAGAGGTTCCATAACAGCTGCTACCACCAAGCCATAAGACTGCTGAACAATTAATCAAATGGCCACCCGGACCATTTACATTGAAACCCCTTTGTTTTTACACTGCTGCTACTTGCTGTTTAATATTTATGCATAGTCACTTTACCCCTACCTACATGTACAAATTACCTTGACTAACCTGTACCCCCGTACACTGACTCGGTACCATGTACAGTGCCTTGCGAAAGTATTCGGCCCCCTTGAACTTTGCGACCTTTTGCCACATTTCAGGCTTCAAACATAAAGATATAAAACTGTATTTTTTTGTGAAGAATCAACAACAAGTGGGACACAATCATGAAGTGGAACGACATTTATTGGATATTTCAAACTTTTTTAACAAATCAAAAACTGAAAAATTGGGCGTGCAAAATTATTCAGACCCTTTAATTTCAGTGCAGCAAACTCTCTCCAGAAGTTCAGTGAGGATCTCTGAATGATCCAATGTTGACCTAAATGACTAATGATGATAAATACAATCCACCTGTGTGTAATCAAGTCTCCGTATAAATGCACCTGCACTGTGATAGTCTCAGAGGTCCGTTAAAAGCGCAGAGAGCATCATGAAGAACAAGGAACACACCAGGCAGGTCCGAGATACTGTTGTGAAGAAGTTTAAAGCCGGATTTGGATACAAAAAGATTTCCCAAGCTTTAAACATCCCAAAGAGCACTGTGCAATCGATAATATTGAAATGGAAGGAGTATCTGACCACTGCAAATCTACCAAGACCTGGCCGTCCCTCTAAACTTTCAGCTCATACAAGGAGAAGACTGATCAGAGATGCAGCCAAGAGGCCCATGATCACTCTGGATGAACTGCAGAGATCTACAGCTGAGGTGGGAGACTCTGGCCATAGGACAACAATCAGTTGTATATTGCACAAATCTGGCCTTTATGGAAGAGTGGCAAGAAGAAAGCCATTTCTTAAAGATATCCATAAAAAGTGTCATTTAAAGTTTGCCACAAGCCACCTGGGAGATACACCAAACATGTGGAAGAAGGTGCTCTGGTCAGATGAAACCAAAATTGAACTTTTTGGCAACAATGCAAAATGTTATGTTTGGTGTAAAGGCAACACAGCACATTACCCTGAACACACCATCCCCACTGTCAAACATGGTGGTGGCAGCATCATGGTTTGGGCCTGCTTTTCTTCAGCAGGGACAGGGAAGATGGTTAAAATTGATGGGAAGATGGATGGAGCCAAATACAGGACCATTCTGGAAGAAAACCTAATGGAGTCTGCAAAAGACCTGAGACTGGGACGGAGATTTGTCTTCCAACAAGACAATGATCCAAAACTTAAAGCAAAATCTACAATGGAATGGTTCAAAAATAAACATATCCAGGTGTTAGAATGGCCAAGTCAAAGTCCAGACCTGAATCCAATCGAGAATCTGTGGAAAGAACTGAAAACTGCTGTTCACAAATGCTCTCCATCCAACCTCACTGAGCTCAAGCTGTTTTGCAAGGAGGAATGGGAAAAAATTTCAGTCTCTCGATGTGCAAAACTGATAGAGACATACCCCAAGCGACTTACAGCTGTAATCGCAGCAAAAGGTGGCGCTACAAAGTATTAACTTAAGGGGGCTGAATAATTTTGCACGCCCAATTTTTCAGCTTTTGATTTGTTAAAGTTTGAAATATCCAATAAATGTCGTTCCACTTCATGATTGTGTCCCACTTGTTGTTGATTCTTCACAAAAAAATACAGTTTTATATCTTTATGTTTGAAGCCTGAAATGTGGCAAAAGGTCGCAAAGTTCAAGGGGGCCGAATACTTTCGCAAGGCACTGTATATAGCCCCGTTATTTTGTGTGACTTTTTATTCAATATTTTTTACTTTAGTTTATTTAGTATATATTTTCTTAACTCTTTCTTGAACTGCATTGTTGGTTAAGGCCTTGTAAGTAAGCATTTCACGGTAAGGTCTGCATCTGTATGTGACAAATAAAATTTGATTTGAGATTTGCCTTGAACAGACATTTGCCAAATTATACAAAAAAAGACAATTATACTAATGTCGACACAATTGTTTTTACCCACTTCAAGTAACTGACGTTGTTTATGAAGCAGGATAGCAAGATAAGGTGTGTAAATGCATTTAGAATCAATACACAATGTACACAGACAGAAGGTGTACCTCACACTTGTGTAAGGCATTGGAATGATTGGAATGTTCAGTGTGCAGTATTTGCTGTTTACTGTCGATGACTTCATGTCAAAATCAGCCACAAATCCCCTTGTGACAGGGGGAATGGAAGCTTGTTCTGTGTGTTCAACAGGGAGTGGCAACTGATTGCAAGCTAAAAATGAAATAAAAACATTTCTAGCCTTTCTGTCTATGGGTAACAGAGTTGACGTGTTAAGCTCGACCCACTCAGTTTCCCACCTGCTTTTACGCTGATTTGACTATTAATGTACAATGTTTATTTTTAAAAAGGAATCGTTTCACTATATTAAAACGAGAGATCAGTTCACGTAACAAGATTGACCTTAAAATGATGGCCATACATACTTTAATTGAATACTAATCACATGAAATAAATAATCTAGGGCTTTACAATGATCGTGAAAACATGGAGAAGTTAGGGGTTGAGTGGGTTCAAATCTTCCAGAAGTCACAGAAGTTGCACATTTATTGAATGCTCCATGTGTTCGATATTAATGTATCGCGTCATGAATAATCACCGTGAAAATAGAGCTTGAGAGAGATAAAGGAAGAGATGGAGGAGGAAACCAGTAAATTATAAATCAATGAATCTATCATAGCTGCCAGTGTTAGTGACCTGTGGGGGTAACAACCATCCTGTGGTCCATAGAGGCAGAAGAGGTTGCTGAGCTGACTGGGTTTAGTTAACCAGGAACAGAACAGCCCTCTTATCTACTGGAAGGTCTCCATAATGGCTCCCCATACAGTTAAATGAACCATACTGTAGGCCCATGTGCTGGCGCACAATTGGCCCAGCGTCATCCGGGTTAGGGAGGGTTTGGCCGGCAGGGATATCCTTGTCTCATCGTGCACTTCGACTCCCGTGGCGGGCCGGGCGCAGTGCACGCTGACCAGGTAGCTAGGTGTACGGTGTTTCCTCCGACATATTGGTGCGGCTGGCTTCCGGGTTGGATGGGCATTGTGTCAAGAAGCAGTGAGGCTTGGTTGGGTTGTGTTCGCCTCTCCTGAGTCTGTACGGGAGTTGCAGCGATGAGACAAGACTGTAACTACCAATTGGATACCATGAAATTGGGGAGAAAAAAGGGGTAAAAAAAAAGGAGCCATATTGTCAGACTTGTCCTGCTTCATTCACACACACACACACACACACACAAGCATACACCTTCACACAGTGCTGACATCAGGATGAGGCTGCTCATTAAAAAGGGCAGGTGGTGAGTGTGTGCATGTGCAAGCATGAGCATGTGTGTGCTTTTTGTTGTCTCTTGATTATTATATTCCAAGAAGGGAAGAGAGCACCATGCTCAGGGGATGTGCAGAGGGACTCTCCCAGAGGCTTGGAAGACTGTCCTGGAATACCGGAATATGAAATGCCTCCTCCTTCCCAGCTAGTTATGGGTAATAACCTACTGGGCACAGACATCATTTCAACGTCCATTTTTTATTTACATTTGGTTGAGTTGTAATGTGAATTCAACCAAAAATGTCAACATGTCATTGGATTTAGGTTCAAAGTTGGGTGAAAAAAAATACTAATTTCCCTTTTGTTGATGACTTTTTACAACTCCAGTTTTCCACGTTGATTCAAGGCCATCACATTGAATGTTTCTGTTGAAATGACGTGGAAACAAAGTTGATTCAACACGTTTTTTGCCCAGTGGGAAGTGAAAACATTAAAGTGTGAACATGGAGACGAAAGGAATCATTACTACATGCTATGAGAAGGATTCATCATACCGTCTGACACACATAAGAAACATGTGCTAAGATCTTTCATAGGAATAATACTATCTCTTTTCATACTACTATCTAAAACAAAATGGTGACAAAAAGTGTAGGTGTGAGTGACAGACTATGTCCCAATCAAGCACTGTGCATACAGTAAGGAAGAGATTGACAGCAGACTTGCACTTACAGGCTAGAAAAGTGTACTGTCTGCCGTTGGAGGAGGTTGTAGGAACAACATGTACATTTAGAATACTTGCTGTTGAGTTTGATTGATGCTCGGTGTCAGCTGAAGAAGGCAGAGTGTGGAAGGCCAAGCTGTGCTTTAGAAGAAACAAATTCTCATACAACACCCTGCCGAGTAATTAGACGCAAGGATTCACATTGGGTAAATAACAATGATGCATTACATTAGCGAACACACACACGTCGAGCTCCGTCTTGATAATTAAGCAAGTACCATCAAAGTTTCTCCCCTATTGCTTTTCTTGATTCCCTGGCATCCTTTTCCAGGCTTTAGGTTGTGAGGATTTGCCACATCAATCCTGTTTTTAATTCCTCAACAGAGTTTAAAATGCCCCAAACATTAGTGCTCAAGATAATATTCTTAATCTAGCGGGTTGTTAAAGCATCTAACACCCTAACATGTTATTATGGAGTTCTGTCCTTGAAAACTAATTTGAAGCAACAGAACACTTAAGTGGTTTGCAATCCAACTAGAGGTCTTCACACGGGTCCACCCAAACCCGAATACCCGAGAGGGTCAAGGTCCAAAATTATTTTCAGGTCCGGGTCGGGTCCTGTTTGATTGTTATCTGGTCTCGGGTCTACGTAACTACAGCTGATGGACCTGAGTGAACCCGACCACAGCTCTGCATAGCCTATAGCATATTTATTTTACACTAATCATTTATTGACTTACAGAAGGCCTAGCCAACATATGAAGACCTATTTGTTAACCAGAATAGCAACTTCTGATTAACATAGTTGTTTTTGTCACTCGCATCCAATCGGGTACTGGTTAGGGTAGGGGTCAGGTCTAGGTCTGGTTGTTGTCAGGTCCATTCGGGTTGGGGTCTGATTGTTCTCAGAGTCTGTCCGGGTCCCCCTATATTAAAAACTATCAAGTCGGTTCGGGGTCTGATGGACCCAAGGACAAGTATTTTGCACCCGAGAAGACCTCTACTCCCAAATCCAAAAAGCTAGGGACTGAAAACATTGGAAATATCCATTCCATTCCCTATAAGGCATATACTGTACTATTAAAGGTGATCGGTTTGAGGCTGTCTTCTATTCCTATTTATCCAACACATGCTGAGAAGAACCAATATGGGCTCATGCTTAATACCTGAGCAGCAACAGAGAGATGTATTACACCAGCCAAGACCTTCACCATGATACAGCATCATGATGTGTAAAACACCAGTCAATCGCCAGCCTATTCTACCCTACTCTTGAGGACACACTGCTTAACCTCCATACTTTCACAAACCCTGGACTAGGAGGTAAAACAACCCTTAAAATCCAGAGTTCAGAGCCATGAATACTAATTGGATCTTTACATATTTATTTGATGTCCTTCCTGGTCGATACTTAATTGAAAGATAACATGAGGCTCAGGACAGAAAACCAATAAAACCAAGACTGTTCTCAGGGCAAGTCTACCGATTTTGACTGGCAGAAGTGTCTTTTCGTAGCAGGTTAGGAGAACTTATGCAGGTTGTTAGGGGAATTAATGTGGCAGGTTAGGAGAATTAAGGTTAGGAAAAGGGTTAGGGTTAGCTACAATTGTCTCCGAAACGACTAACATACACTGTATCTAGCTACAACCAGGCCTGACCTGAAAACAGTCTATATATACAAAAGTATGCCCCTTCAAATGAATGGATTTGGCTATTTCAGCCACACCTGTTCTTTGCAGGTGTACAAAATTGAGCACACAGCCATGCAATCTCCACCGGGAAACACTGGCAGTAGAATAGCCTTACTGAAGAGCTCAGTGACTTTCAACATTGCACCATCAAAGGATGCCACCTTTCCAACAAGTCAGTTTGTGAAATTTCTGCCCTACTAGAGCTGCCCCAGTCAACTGTAAGTGCTGTTATTGTGAAGTGGAAACGTCTAGGAGCAACAACGGCTCAGCTGCAAAGTGGTAGTCCACACAAACTCACAGAACAGGACCGTCGAGTGCTGAATCGCACAGCTCGTAAAAATTGTCTGTCCTCGGTTGCAACACTCACTACCAAGTTCCAAACTACTTCTGGAAGCAACGTCAGCACAAGAGCGGTTTGTCGGGAACTTCATGAAATGGGTTTCCATGGCCAAACAGCCGCACACAAGCCTACGATCACCATGCGCAATGCCAAGCGTCAGCTGGAGTGGTGTAAAGCTTGTCGCCGTTAGATTCTGGGTCAGTGGAAATGTGTTCTCTGGAGTGATGGACGTTTCACCATCTGGCAGTCCGAGGACGAATCTGGGTTTGGTGGATGCCAGGAGTACGATACCTGCCCCAATGCATAGTGCCAACTGTAAAGTTTGATGGAGGAGGACTAATGGTCTGGGGCTTTTCTTCATGTTTTTTCATGGTTCACCCCTTAGTTCCAGTTAAGGGAAATATTAATGCTACAGCATGCAATGACATTCTAGACAATTATGTGCTTCCAACTTTGTGGCAACAGTTTGGGGAAGGCCCTTTCTTGTTTCAGCATGAAAATGCCCCCATGCACAAAGCGAGGTCCATACAGAAATGGTTTGACGAGATCGGTGTGGAGGAACTTGACTGGCCTGCACAGAGCCCTGACCTCAACCCCATCAAACACCTTCGGGATGAATTGGAACACCAACGGCGAGCCAGGCCTAATTGCTCAACATCAGTGCCCGACCTCCTCACTAATGCTCGTGGCTGAATGGAAGCAAGTCCCAGCAGCAATGTTCCAACATCTAGTGGAAAGCCTTCCCAGAAGAGTGGAGGCTGTTCTAGCAGCAAATGGGGAACCAAATCCATATCAAATGCCAATGATTTTGAAATGAGATGTTCAACGAGCAGCTGTCCGCATACCTTTGGTCATGTAGTGTATCTAGTTTCAACCAGGCATGCCCTGAGAACAGTCTTGGTTTACACTAATGTGATGCTGCATAAGCACAGCTCTTATTAGTGAAGAGACAGCGATATGGAGAAGAAATGTCATTCAGAGACTACTGGATCCTATATGGCAGCCTTCAAATGTATTGTCTTGATAGCTGAATGTAAAGGGGAAAAATAAAAAGATCTCTCCAAAATTAAGATCTTTTGATTTTAAGAGAAATGGATTAAAGAAATATACAAATGTAACATCAAAGCAGCGGTTGTCCTACCGAATAAACAGGCTCTAGAAATGATCTCTTTGCTGGCATTGTTTGACTATGAATTGCTTCACTACGCACAGTGCTTCATTTGAATGTTTTGAACACTTGAATGCTTTCATCCCTTTTAAATGAGCTACACAGGGAATATCCTGGAGTGTGGAGGGGAAAAAAACAATGTTTGACGCTAACAAGGACACTCCAAAGGGGAGTGTTTTTGTCAGCGTGCAATCTTCCTGGCTGAAAGGTAGATGAGAGATATGAATCTCTGGCTGTCTAACAGGGCTATTTTGAGGCGAGGCACGACAATGGGCAGGACACACACGTCCACACAGAGGGAACTGTCCTTCAAAAGGACACTTGGTGTGGAAAACAGAGAACTTAGTAAATCATTGGCATGATGATTTGAGTGTGTGGAATAGATTTGTAGTTGTAAGCACAATTTGCCAGTGTGTAACTGATCATTTGTGAACATTATCTACCAAGAGAATTCTCTTTGATTATAATCACAGCCGTATATATCCCCCCCCCCAAGCAGACACATCGATGGCTCTGAACAAACTTTATTTAACTCTCTGCAAACTGGAAACCATATATCCGGAGGCTGCATTCATTGTAGCTGGGGATTTTAACAAGGCTAATCTGAAAACAAGACTCCCTAAATTTTATCAGCATATCGATTGCGCAACCAGGGGTGGAAAGACCTTGGATCATTGTTACTCTAACTTCCGCGACGCATATAAGGCCCTGCCCCGCCCCCCTTTCGGAAAAGCTGACCACGACTCCATTTTGTTGATCCCTGCCTACAGACAGAAACTAAAACAAGAGGCTCCCACGCTGAGGTCTGTCCAACGCTGGTCTGACCAAGCTGACTCCACACTCCAAGACTGCTTCCATCACGTGGACTGGGAGATGTTTCGTATTGCGTCAGATAACAATATTGACGAATACGCTGATTCGGTGTGCGAGTTCATTAGAACGTACGTTGAAGATGTCGTTCCCATAGCAACGATTAAAACATTCCCTAACCAGAAACCGTGGATTGATGGCAGCATTCGCGTGAAACTGAAAGCGCGAACCACTGTTTTTAATCAGGGCAAGGTGTCTGGTAACATGACCGAATACAAACAGTGCAGCTATTCCCTCCGCAAGGCTATCAAACAAGCTAAGCGTCAGTACAGAGACAAAGTAGAATCTCAATTCAACGGCTCAGACACAAGAGGCATGTGGCAGGGTCTACAGTCAATCACGGACAGGAAGAAATCCAGCCCAGTCACGGACCAGGATGTCTTGCTCCCAGGCAGACTAAATAACTTTTTTGCCCGCTTTGAGGACAATACAGTGCCACGGACACGGCCTGCAACGAAAACATGCGGCCTCTCCTTCACTGCAGCCGAGGTGAGTAAGACATTTAAACGTGTTAACCCTCGCAAGGCTGCAGGCCCAGACGGCATCCCCAGCCGCGCCCTCAGAGCATGCGCAGACCAGCTGGCCGGTGTGTTTACGGACATATTCAATCAATCCCTATACCAGTCTGCTGTTCCCACATGCTTCAAGAGGGCCACCATTGTTCCTGTTCCCAAGAAAGCTAAGGTAACTGAGCTAAACGACTACCGCCCCGTAGCACTCACTTCCGTCATCATGAAGTGCTTTGAGAGACTAGTCAAGGACCATATCACCTCCACCCTACCTGACACCCTAGACCCACTCCAATTTGATTACCGCCCAAATAGGTCCACAGACGATGCAATCTCAACCACACTGCACACTGCCCTAACCCATCTGGACAAGAGGAATACCTATGTGAGAATGCTGTTCATCGACTACAGCTCGGCATTCAACACCATAGTACCCTCCAAGCTCGTCATCAAGCTCGAGACCCTGGGTCTCGACCCCGCCCTGCGCAACTGGGTACTGGACTTCCTGACGGGCCGCCCCCAGGTGGTGAGGGTAGGCAACAACATCTCCTCCCCGCTGATCCTCAACACTGGGGCCCCACAAGGGTGCATTCTGAGCCCTCTCCTGTACTCCCTGTTCACCCACGACTGCGTGGCCACGCACGCCTCCAACTCAATCATCAAGTTTGCGGACGACACAACAGTGGTAGGCTTGATTACCAACAACGATGAGACGGCCTACAGGGAGGAGGTGAGGGCCCTCGGAGTGTGGTGTCAGGAAAATAACCTCACACTCAACGTCAACAAAACTAAGGAGATGATTGTGGACTTCAGGAAACAGCAGAGGGAACACCCCCCTATCCACATCGATGGAACAGTAGTGGAGAGGGTAGCAAGTTAATTCCTCAGCATACACATCACAGACAAACTGAATTGGTCCACTCACACAGACAGCATCGTGAAGAAGGCGCAGCAGCGCCTCTTCAACCTCAGGAGGCTGAAGAAATTCGGCTCGTCACCAAAAGCACTCACAAACTTCTACAGATGCACAATCGAGGCCCTCTTGAAGCATGTGGGAACAGCAGACTGGTATAGGGATTGATTGAATATGTCCGTAAACACACCGGCCAGCTGGTCTGCGCATGCTCTGAGGGCGCGGCTGGGGATGCCGTCTGGGCCTGCAGCCTTGCAAGGGTTAACACGTTTAAATGTCTGGCGGGCTGTATCACCGCCTGGTACGGCAACTGCTCCGCCCTCAACCGTAAGGCTCTCCAGAGGGTAGTGAGGTCTGCACAACGCATCACCGGGGGCAAACTACCTGCCCTCCAGGACACCTACACCACCCGATGTTACAGGAAGGCCATAAAGATCATCAAGGACGTCAACCACCCGAGCCACTGCCTGTTCACCCCGCTATCATCCAGAAGGCGAGGTCAGTACAGGTGCATCAAAGCTGGGACCGAGAGACTGAAAAACAGCTTCTATCTCAAGGCCATCAGACTGTTAAACAGCCACCACTAACATTGAGTGGCTGCTGCCAACACACTGACACTGACACTGACTCAACTCCAGCCACTTTAATAATGGGAATTGATGGGAAATGATGTAAATATATCACTAGCCACTTTAAACAATGCTACCTTATATAATGTTACTTACCCTACATTATTCATCTCATATGCATACGTATATACTGTACTCTATATCATCGACTGCATCCTTATGTAATACATGTATCACTAGCCACTTTAACTATGCCACTTTGTTTACATACTCATCTCATATGTATCTACTGTACTCGATACCATCTACTGTATCTTGCCTATGCTGCTCTGTACCATCACTCATTCATATATCCTTATGTACATATTCTTTATCCCCTTACACTGTGTATAAGACAGTAGTTTTGGAATTGTTAGTTAGATTACTTGTTGGTTATTACTGCACTGTCGGAACTAGAAGCACAAGCATTTCGCTACACTCGCATTAACATCTGCTAACCATGTGTATGTGACAAATACAATTTGATCTGATTTTGATTTAAATAATCATCTGTAGTTGTAAGCACATTCTCAAACATGTAACTGATTAGTTTGTAGTTGTAATCGAATTCTAATATTTGCCAGCATTAATTGCATCTGTACAACTGCACATGTCAATTTCACGCACTCAGACTTTTGTCAGGGCTTTAGCGCCGTATCAAAGACAGTGGCCCTACTGGGACAGAAATATTTGTAGATCTGCAAACAGTGATTTCTGTGTGTGAGAGAAGAAGCTCTGGGAGGTGGAACCTGTTTGGGACTGAAGGTAGAAAATCATTTGTTTAGCTTTGACATTGGCTGCATTCTGTGAATCTGTACTACCCTTTGATAAATGTAAAACCCTCTCTAAACCATTTACCATTTGTCTATCCACAATGTCCAGGCTGCAATCCACTCCGAGTTAGACAGGGTCCATTCAGGCCTCCATCAGCTCCACAATGCCCTGGGGGATGTGAAAGACATTCAGATCTCCCTGGGAGACATTGGCAATGACTGGAGGCAAAGCGTCAACACCATTGAGAACCTGAAGGATGTAAAATATGCAACAGTCAGCTAGCCTCAGTCGTGGCGGATCTGAAGAATATATTTTCAGGTATGTTCAGCTGCAAACATGCCACTTGATTGGGAACTATTATTGTTGGCTTGCATAACATTTTATGTGACATTGTACAATTACAATGTATTTGTGTAGTAATATTTCTCATACTTTCCTGTGCAGTGACTGAGGTTAATGATAGAGCAAGCCGGGCTACTGGAGGGCCACCACAAGCCGATGAACCTGGAGTGCTCATGGAATGACCTCATGTATGATCAGTACCACATGTGCAGCAAGAACACGCACAACATGTACCTCATTCAAAACTACTTTGGCAGGGTGGAGAGCCTGTTGGACGACCTGGTCAAGCAACTGTGGTTAGTGCTGCAGTGCGCCATGGACAAAGGCTTCCCAACACATTACAACACCTGGAAAGGTTCTTCAAGCTCGATCCACAAAACTGTGTCTGTGAGGGTGCAGGAACTGACTACAGAGGACCTGACGGCCAAAAGGTTTGTGTACCGCTTCACCTGGGTCCTCAATTCATATTTACAAAAGTAGGTCTGTACTGTGCTCTCTATGATTCATGTAGCATCAGTGATATGGGCACCAGTCCAATCATACCTTTCTATTCTAATGTTTCTGACAGTGGTTGGAACTAGATGCACAATAACAAATAAAATAAAATTGTATTTGTCACATGCACAGAATTCAACAGGTGTAGACCTTACTGTGAAATGGTTACTTGCAATGCAAATAATCTGGGTAGCCATTTGCTAAGATGTTCAGGAGTTTCATGGCTTGGGGGTAGAAGCTGTTTAGAAGCCTTTTGGACCTAGATTTTGCACTCCGGTACCACTTGCTGTGCGGTAGCAGAGAGAACAGTCTATGACTAGGGTGGCTGGAGTCTTTGACAACTTTTAGGGCCTTCTTCTGACACTGCCTGGTATAGTAGTCTTGGATGGCAGGAAGCTTGGCCCTGGTGATGTACTGGGCCGTACTCGTTACCCTCTGTAGTGCCTTGCGGTCGGAGGCTGAGCAGTTGCCATACCAGGAAGTGATGCAACACGTCAGGATGCTATCGATGCTCCAGCTGTAAAACAATTTTGAGGATCTGAGGACCCATGCCGAATCTTTTCAGTCTCCTGAGGGGGAATATGTTTTGTCATGCCCTCTTCACAACTATCTTGGTGTGCTTGGACCATGTTAGTATGTTGGTGATGTGGACGCCAAGGAACTTGAAGCTCTCAACCTGCTCCACTACAGCCCCATCGATGAGAATGGGGGTGTGCTCGGCCATCCTTTTCCTGTAGTCCACAATCATCTCCTTTGTCTTGATCACGTTGAGGGAGAGGTTGTTGTCCTTGCACCACACGGTCAGGTCTCTGACCTCCTCCCTATAGGCTGTCTCATCGTTGTCTTGCAGTCATGAGTGAACAGGGAGTACAGGAGGGGACTCAGCACGCACCCCTTAGGGGCCCCCGTGTGGAAGATCAGCGTGGCAGATGTGTTGTTACCTAACCTTACCACCTGGGGGCGGCCCGTCAGGAAGTCCAGGATCCAGTTGCAGAGGGAGGTGTTTAGTAGCATAGTGATGAGCTTTGAGGGTGCTATGGTATTGAACACTGAGCTCTAGTCAATGAATAGCATTCTCACATAGGTGTTCCTTTTGGAAAGGACAGTGTGGAGTGCAATATAGATTGCATCGCATGATTGAAACATGTTGATATTACAGACTCAGACAGGGAGAGGTTGAAAATATCAGTGAAAACACTTGCCAGTTGGTCAGCGCATGCTCGGAGTACACGTCCTGGTAATCCGTCTGGCCCTACGGCCTTGTGAATGTTGACCTGTTTGAAGGTCTTACTCACATTGGCTGCGGAGAGCGTGATCACATAGTCGTCCGGAACAGCTTATGCTCTCATGCATGTTTCAGTGTTATTTGCCTCGAAGCGAGCATAGAAGTTATTTAGCTGATCTGGTAGGCTTGTGTCACTGGGCAGCTCTCGGCTGTGCTTCCCTTTGTAGTCTGTAATAGTTTGCAAGCCCTGCCACATCCAACTAACGTCGGAGCCGGTGTAGTACGATTAGATCTCAGCTCTGTATTGATGCTTTGCCAGTTTGATGGTTTGTCGGAGTGCATAGCGGGATTTCTTATAAGCTTCCAGGTTAGAGTTCCGCTCCTTGAAAGCGGCAGCTCTACCCTTTAGTTCAATGCGAATGTTGCCTTTGGTTGGGGTATGTACGTACAGTCACTGTGGGGACGACGTCATCAATGCACTTATTGATGAAGCCAGTGACTGATGTGGTGTACTCCTCAATGCCATCGGAAGAATCCCGGAACATATTCCAGTCTGTGATAGCAAAACAGTCCTGTAGTGTATCAGCTGCTTCATCTGACCACTTTTTTATAGACCGAGTCACTGGTGCTTCCTGCTTTCCTGCTTGTAAGCAGGAGTCAGGAGGATAGAATTATGGTCAGATTTGACATGGAGTCATCTGTGAAATTCAGCATGGCTTCTGGGAACTTTCACTATACAGAAGTCCATTCATGTCAAGTGCATTCCACTCCTTGGAAATTGAAATTATCTGCATTTCAGATTTGGCTTGAAATTAGAGAAAGTGTATTATGTGAATAACCTCTAAACTAAGAATCATCCGTCAACTGTGATAGAAGGATTGTTTTATTAGAAAGAAAACATGAAAATGTTCTTGAATGTGGGAATGAAGTTGAATAAAGATGCCTCCTTTGCTCTATAATGGTTTAGATCTGGGAAAATGAAAGTGTCACGGTCGTCCTCCTCTTCATCTGAAGAGGAGAGGCGAGAAGGATCGGAGGACCAAAATGCAGCGTGGTATGTGTTCATCATGAATTTTAATAAAGACAACACTGAACACTGAAACACTATACAAAAACATTAAACGAAATAACAACCGTGAAGCTAATGAGAACTGTGCCGAAACAAGCAATCAACATAGACAATCACCCACAAACAAACAGTGCAACCCAGGCTACCTAAGTATGATTCTCAATCAGAGACAACTAATGACACCTGCCTCTGATTGAGAACCATACTAGGCCGAAACATAGAAATCCCCAAATCATAGAAAATCAAACATAGACTGCCCACCCCAACTCACGCCCTGACCATACTAAATAATGAATACAAAACAACGGAAATAAAGGTCAAAACGTGACAGGAAGTAATAGTGTAGAAAATAAAAAACGTTTTACCACAGTCGGCCTTCTTTGTTCAGGTCAAGTAGTTAGGCCTAATCAAATCCAATTTTATTTGTCACATGCACCGAATACAACCTTACCCCTGAAATGTTTACTTACGAGCCCTTAACCAACAATGCAGAGTATTTAAAAAAGTAAGTAAGAAAAATGTGTTAAACTAAAGGAAAATTAGTAACACAATAAAAATAACAATAACAAGGCTAAGTACAAGAGGTACCGGTACCGAGTCAATGTGCAGGGTTACGGAGTAGTCAAGGTAATTAAGGAAATATGTACATGTAGGTAGGGGTAAAGTGACTATGCATAGATAATACACAGAGAGTAGCAGCAGTGTGAGTGAAGAGTGTGAAGGAACTGTTTTAATGACTGAGTCACTGGTGCTTCCTGCTTTAATTTTTACTTGGAATCAGGAGGATAGAATTATGGTCAGATTTGCCAAATTGAGGGTGAGGGAGAGCTTTGTACGTGTCTCTGTGTGTAGAGTAAAGGTGGTCTCAAGTTTTTTTCCCTCTGGCTGCACGTTTAACATGCTGAAATTTCCCTGCATTAAAGTCCCCGGCCACTAGGAGCGCTGCCTCTGGATGAGTGTTTTCCTGTTTGCTTATGGGGGTATTGAGCTCATTGAGTGCGGTTTTAATGCCAGCATCGGTCTGTGGTGGTATGTAGACAGCTAGGTAGATAGTTTGGATTAGTGCCCATATATCACTGATTAGTGATAGAGTACATAAAATAAAATATACATATCGGGTTATTATTTTTGATAATGAATTGTATCGTTTTGAGAAAATCGTAATATTATTTTGCGCTAGTTGGCTGTACCTACACAAAATTGCAATATTTCCCCCCATCTTTTTGTAAAATAGGGAGAAAAAAATTCAGCATTTCCAAGACTGATCAAAACTCATTTTCATATGGCTCTCTGCAGAAAACAATATGGTGAGAATTATGTTTGGAACGCAATAAAATCAGTATCGAATTGCAATAAATATATAATAGGAGAGTTGGGACACACAATTGTAAATGGTTTAGATAGGGTTTTACATTAATCAAAGGGCAGTGCACATTCCCAGAATGCAACCAATGTCAAAGATAAACAAATAGATTTCTTCCTTCAGTCATGCTTCTACTAAAACTCCAGATCTAACTGGATGGTATTCTGTCAGTTGCTAGTTCTTAGCAGAACTAATTTTCTAATGATAATGCTAGCTACTGTAGCTATCTATGGCTCCATAACTTTACCTAGTCAATTTCAGTAGCTAGCATCAGACTCCAATGTTAGTTACAAACTCTTAATTACAATGACTTGGACAATAGTTTCCCAAAACATTAAAAATAAGAAACAAATAATGCTACCTAGCCATAAAAGAAAGACATTAAAACTTACCAGCCATGAGAGCTAATAGCTGGGCTTCTTTGGTGGACATTGTGCAATCAGTCTCAGCTGTAACCTGGTTGTGCACATCGTGATTGGGGAGAAAGGAAAATGACCCTACCACCTGTTAGCCCTCTCTAAAAAAACACCACACATTCCACTATTTAACCCTACCTAGTCCTACTCCAGACAAACAGTCTGAGAGGACATAACACTACCACTCAACACCTCCTGCAGCTGTTCTGCAGTAAATCCTCGCAATCCCAAGTTCTTCTCTGCCGCTGCCACTACAACCTCTATTTTCAGTCTTTCGATTCATTTATGCAGTACAGTTAACAACCATGGCTGTGAATGCTAAAAAGCCTACCTTACTGAAGCACATTTTCTTCACTCTCTCTTGATCTCTGCCTACTCACAGGAATCCTTTCAGGTTCCCTCACCCTGTACCCATCTTCCTCTAGTACTCTCGTCACTGCTTTGGCATATAATACGTTTTGTACTTCTCTAACCCTGGGAACCTCAAGCTGCCCTTCTCTCTCTGGACACCTCTGATCTATAAGCCCCATGATCAACCCCACAACTAACACACAACTTTCTCCACCGATACCACACATTCCTTAGTCTCATGCCCTCCTACACACTGCTACAATATGGCCATAACCTTGACACCTAAAACACTTGAATATTCTCAGAACATAAACTCTAACAGGATAACTGACACTTCCTACCTTGACCTTATCTGGTAATGATTCTGCATCAAAACTCAGCATGACAGATAATGTCTTCTCAGTTTCCCACCAGATCTACGTCTCATCAAGCGGCGGGCGTCAGACACCGGGATCGTCACTTTCAACTGCTCCTCCTTAACACCTACTGTAATGCCACACCCATTATCACTCCTCTCAACGGCGCCCTGCTCCATAGAGCAAAGCATGTCACAATTCTTGTCCCTATTCTCATAATCTGGCACGCCCTCTCCCTCTGGGTGGAGGAAACACAGTAAATCATCACGAGTCCACTCAGAGTTACCTTCACCATCTCAACAGTCCCCAACCTCACCTCCACCCAACCTAACACCATATATGGATCAACCAAACAGCAAGGATCCATTCTCTACAAATCTCACTCCAACAAAATCCTCTTTATCATCCTTGGGATGAGGCCCGAAAGCCGTAGGTACTTCACCCTCACTCTCAACAAGTTCCGTCTCTGAACTACTGGAGCACATTTCCTTGTTTTTGCACTTGACACCCACCTTCCTCCCCTTACTACTTCCTTCTACACTCAACTTCTTCTCAGCAATCATCACTGCACCTGCCACCACCTTTAATTCATCTTCACTCTCGTCATGTTCCATTTCCTCCTGAAGCTCTTCCAAAAGTTGTGTGATCCTCCATTCCATATTCACTCACAAAATATTCCATGTCTCTTTTTTTATTGTCCATCTTCTCCTTCACCAGATCTGTCAGAAGGCCTGTGCAATCCCCCCCACTCCATGTTAATTAATCTTTTACTTTCTTCCTTATTTCCGCCTTGACAGGTGGTTGCGTCAGACAACAAGGCCGATGCATGTGAGCTGTCATCAACCAACCAGTGTAGAGTATGCTGGTCTATGGAAATCTCATCTGATTGGTTAGAAGAAACAGGTCCCCCCTCCCAGAGCTCTAGCTCTATCTCTCCTTGCTTGCAAATTCCTGTTTGGACATCTACAAATCTTTTTGTCATGGTAGGGCGCTAAAACACTGCCAACAGTCTGAGCGTGTGAAATTGAAATGCACAGCTGTACAGATGCAATTATTGCTTGTAATTATTAAGTTGGAAGTTTGCGAACGCGATTACAACTACAGGGGCACACCAAGAAGAAGTCCTTCCATTCCAGGACTGTAATTGTGTGTTATCTGCAGGTTGTTTCCATGGTTAGGCCTGTATAACATAATGACCCTCTAGAGATGAAACTGAAACATTTAAATCAATACCATGTCACAGCAGACTCCCAAAACGTTCCATACACACTGTCAAGTCAACTAAAGGTAAACTTCCTAACAGGAAAGGAGGATCAAATTGCTCTTTACTGTCTTTAAAAAAATACTTGTTACCACCACCTACATAGAGTGTACCGGAGTCAGATTACATAAACCAGAAATGTTTAATCTTGCGCATGCTTTGCTGACAAAAGGGCGGGGGATTTGTCATCAGTTTGGTCTGAAAGGTTGAGGGATAGCAATTAGGGCATAGATACAAGCCGCATGGCGGAATATCCACACTATAGCACAATTAAAATGAAGGAAGAGTTCCCGCATTCATGTCGGCTCATTCAGAAATTACATGAACATTTCAGACACGCTAGGGGGCCAGCAGGTAGCCTCGTGGTTAGAGGAGCGCCAGCAACTGCGGGTTGCCAGTTTGAATCCTGGGTCCGACGGGAAAAATCTGACAGGAAGTGAGCTGACAACTGGAGGGTTATTGCTGGTATCAAATCCTTGAGGCCTTTGCCTGCCATTGATCAAGGCACTTAACCCCTCACAATAACAACTCCATGGGCGCAAAGTCTCTCCAAAACCTGTAGGAGGGGATGGGTTAAAAGCAGAGGTCAAGTTTCAGTTAGACCTTGTGTGCGATTGACCAATAGTGACCTTAATCTTACAAGATACGTATTGAATATAGCCCCTAGATCTCAGTTTGTTGGAAATGCAAAGTATTATGGAGCTAAATCAACTTCATCATCTTGATAAATATTGAGTGACAATTTGAATAAAACATGTCTCGTGTTGATTTAATCTGCGTGGGAAAGAATGGAAACTCACCCAAGTGGCACAGAACCAAGAACAAACCTTCAGGAGCACATATTTAGAGTCAATAAAGATATGTTGCACATTACACAAACAGAACATACATGAACATATTTAAGTGTTTTTACCTGCAACTAAAGTGAGCTTGCTCATTATGCCTGCTTCTCTGCTAGTCAGGTAGGAGGACATCTTTATGTCTTTCTCAAAATGAGGATGATGAGAAAGGCGAAATGACAACTATTTGCTCATCATATTTTGTTCCACTCTCTATGACTAATAATGAACCTGGGTTAATCATCTGACGATCCTCCAAAATAGCTCTGTCATTCCTGTTTGTCATAGGTCTGTTACAACAGAGCAAGAAATATCTTATCTTGTGTAAGAAAAAAGCTGTGCCACAAAAGTTGGTAAAACAGTACACACACAAACAGCTTCCTGTTCTCATACTTTCAGTATGAGGTTTGATGACCATAGTATTAACATATAAACCCAGAGCGTGAACTCAGTATAAAAAATGGGAACAGTTGCCAAAGAGCCTACAGATAGCTGTGCAACTTCAAGCACTCATACAGTACTGTCCTGTCTTCTTCAGTACTGTATGCTCTGGGGTAAACTGAACACAATTCCCTGAGGGTCCCTGGGCCAGAAGCTGCAGTGGATCCTGTCTGGAAGAGTCACACCTGCCAGAGATCAAATGAATGCCAAGTTGAATTTGAAATGACAGTCTATTTCTGTGGGGTCAAGGGACAAATGGATGAAAACATATGTATTCCCCACACAACCCAACATGTGACAACAGACACTACCAGAAATCCCTGTTCCTAGTCCTATGGAAAATTAGATGGAAGATTCCACTGACATGAGACAGGCTTAAGATAACTTGGATTTGATTTTGTTTGTTGTTGTGTCGGGAACAGTTTGTGACTCTCAGGTCTTATGTAGTATATTCTTCAATAATACTCTATATTTAAATGTTTGATGTGTAGCAGGCTCAAGGGTGTGGGGTTTCCACGTCACCAAGTTCAATAACAAAGCACGCCCCAGTAGCATCACTAGAATGCAAATGGAGAGTTTATAAGAGATTTTTGTACACTGGGGAAAAGGGGAGAATTCACCAACTATTTCACAGTTCACAAACCAGTCTCGTTGTCCGTTCCGTTTTCCAGGGGTAATCCTAAAACTCGGGTCCTCAGCCAATCCGGTTTGGTACACAATCAGACAGTCCAGGTCACAACGGGTAATCATACAGATATTGCGCTCTCTTCTCCTGCTCTCTCTTTTCCCTCTCTCTCTCCTCCCTCTCTTCTCCCGCTCTCTCTCTCTCTTCTCCCGCTCTCACTCTCTCTTCTCCCGCTCTCTCTCTCTCTCTCTTCTCCTGCTCTCTCTCTCTTCTCCCGCTCTCTCTCTCTCTCTCTTCTCCCTCTCTCTCTTCTCCCTCTCTCTCCTCCCTCTCTCTCACTCTCTCTTCTCCCGCTCTCTCTCTTCTCCCGCTCTCTCTCTCTTCTCCCGCTCTCACTCTCTCTTCTCCCGCTCTCTCTCTTCTCCCTCTCTCTCTTCTCCCTCTCTCTCTCCTCCCTCTCTCTCTCTCTTCTCCCGCTCTCGCTCTCTCTCTTCTCCCGCTCTCTCTCTCTTCTCCCGCTCTCTCTCTCTTCTCCCGCTCTCTCTCTCTCTTCTCCCTCTCTCTCTTCTCCCACTCTCTCTCCTCCCTCTCTCTCTCCTCCCTCTCTCTCTCTCTCCTCCCTCTCTCTCTCTCTCTCTCTTCTCCCGCTCTCTCTCTCTTCTCCCGCTCTCACTCTCTCTTCTCCCGCTCTCTCTCTCTCCCCCCTCTCTCTCTCTCTTCTCCCTCTCTCTCTTCTCCCTCTCTCTCTTCTCCCTCTCTCTCTTCTCCCTCTCTCCTCCCTCTCTCTCTTCTCCCTCTCTCTCTCGCTCTCTTCTCCCACTCTCTCTCTCTTCTCCCACTCTCTCTCTCTCTTCTCCCACTCTCTCTTTCTTCTCCCGCTCTCTCTCTTCTCCCGCTCTCTCTCTCTCTCTTCTCTCTCTCTCTTCTCCCGCTCTTCTCCCACTCTTCTCTCTCTTCTCCTGCTCTTCCCGCTCTTCTCCCGCTGTTCTCTCTCTTCTCCCGCTGTTCTCTCTCTTCTCCCGCTCTTCTCTCTCTTCTCCCGCTCTTCTCTCTCTTCTCCCACTCTTCTCTCTCTTCTCCCGCTCTCTGCACCTTTGTGCAGGCTGCCTCCTCCTTTATCACCAAGCACCCCCTGGCTTAATGACCCACAGCCTCGCCTCGTTGGGGCAGGACGTCCATATAAGGATTGGTGGTGGAGCCAGGGGGGCTGCAAGATATCTCCCCTCAATAACCACTCCCCTCACCTCTCCCTGCCACAGATGGTTGTCATGTCGAAAGACGCCACCACTGCACTACAACATGATTGATGGGTTTCAGATTGTGGTTATCGACCTTCAAAATGAATTTTGATCTGAATTACACATTCTAAAAAACTGTCCCCAGTTGTGTCCATGGGAGATGAGGATATGAAGTGCCATGCTGGGCTAATAGTGCTAATAGCCAGACTGGCCATTAACCTGTTATCACATCATTTCAGAAAGGAAAGGAGATAGGGAGAGGAATGTTCTCATATCTTTCCCCCTTTTTCTTTCCAATAGTCACATCGCTGCTCGTGGTATACAAATATTAAGTTAGCTCCATGAGTATCTGTCTCTCAGTCATGTATGTTCAGGGCCAGATTACGAAACGGGCCCTGGGGCCCCCGACCTACAGGCACCCCCCAACCCCCAAGATAGCAAAATGTGTAGAATTGTAGGAAATTAGCTTTAAAACTACAACATTTTCTCTATGACCCATGGCAAAAGTGTAGAATTGCAGGAAATTATCTTTATTACCCTCATGACAGGAATAGCATTATAAAACTGCAACCACAAAAATGTGGTACTCAAATACAGTAGTCCAGCAGGAACACTGCCAATGTTAAAGGTAGACATTTTCAGTTAACTGTCTGAAAGTCATGAAAGGATTCAAACCCACAGTAAACTTAATGAAAGAAATCCCAGTGTGGAGGAACATCTCCTGAGAGACATCTTCAAATAAATACGTTATTCCTGATTGTGAGGTAAGCAATGTGCATTGAGCATCTCATTAACTTTAGTACTGCCGAGAACAAGAGAGAGGGATTCAGCCGGACATCAAGAGCGTGTAGACGGCTTTATGCCTCTCATGGGTCTCGTTGATATCTCAGTGACGCCTCGTTAAGCCTGCCACTTTTGTGTCACCTAAGCTCACCCCTTCCTCTTTTTCTCTCCCCTTTTTAAGAATCATATCTATTATTCATAATGGCTATAAATACACATGAGGATTCACACACTGTGGATGGTCATTATTCTCTGAGCAAAGTTATATCCTGTCAATTACACACACAGGTGAGAACATGCCGCTAATTCAATCTTTGTCTGAGACCTGGTGAAACGATCATAAGCATTACAGATGATGGTCAAATTAACTTTCCTTTCCCCTATCTATCTATCTATCTATCTATCTATCTATCTATCTATCTATCTATCTATCTATCTATCCATCTATCTATCTATCTATCTATCTATCTATCTATCTATCTATCTATCTATCTATCTATCTGTCACATCTGCTCCCGCTCTCTCCCCCTGCATCACACACTCCTATCATCCATTATGCACGCCTGCCTTCCCTCGTCACGTGCATCAGTGATATTGGACTAACCTGGACTCACTCATCACCTGTTATTACCTCCTCTATATTGGTCAGTTCCCCAGCACTGTGCCCCGCTTCTGCATTAATACTTTTTTGTCTGTATTATTAGTTTGCTGATGCGGTTCCTGTCTCGTTCCGTGTCTCTTCTTTATTAGATGTTTTACTCCCGTAACTGCTTCCTCTCTCCAGCGTCATCCATGTGACAGAATGCAGAAGCCTCTGTCGCAAGTAATTGATTCTGGAGAGACGAAGCAAACATCTATCTATCTATCTATCTATCTATCTATCTATCTATCTATCTATCTATCTATCTATCTATCTATCTATCTATCTATCTATCTATCTATCTATCTATCTATCTATCTATCTATCTATCTATCTATCTATCTATCTATCTATCTATCTATCTATCTATCTATCTATCTATCTATCTATCTATCTATCTATCTATCTATCTATCTATCTATCTATCTATCTATCTATCTATCTATCTATCTATCTATCTATCTATCTATCTATCTATCTATCTATCTATCTATCTATCTATCTATCTATCTATCTATCTATCTATCTATCTATCTATCTATCTATCTATCTATCTATCTATCTATCTATCTATCTATCTATCTATCTATCTATTTCCCCATGGATACATTTTTCAGCTTGCAGATGTCAACATTAAGACCGCTAATTATCCTGAAAATTTTTCAAATATTTCTGACAAAGCAGGTTGTTGGAGGCAGTTTGCTCAAACTGCTGTCTGCATCACATTAGCACTGAATACTACCGTACACAGGGCTGGACTTTTCTAGACTGATTTTGCAACGGTGGAGATGACACTATACATGTTGGGATCACCTGGTCATATATGACTTAAGGGCATTAAATGGCATTTGTCCCCTGTACAGTATAGTATAGTTAAATGACAATTTTTTCACAGGTTAAGCAGATTTCTTCAACACACAGCACTATCAGATTTTTAAATGTATTTATCTTGGGCAAGTCTGTTAAGAACAAACTCTTATTTACAATGACGGACTAGGAACAGTGAGTTACCTTGCCTTGTTCAGGGGAAGAAAGACAGATTTTTACCTTGTCAGCTCGGGGATTCGATCTAAGCAACCTTTCGGTTACTGGTCCAACGCTCTAACCACTAGGCTACTTGCCACCACAAAATGAGCTCTATCCATTTCATGATTTTCTAAGGCCTTATACAAACCCCAAAACACTTTTGAAGAAATGCTCTCTCTCCCCTTGCTGAGTCTACAGAGTCATTAAACTGCAAACCAACAGAAGAAAAACACTTTTAAACAAGTATTTTAACCCATTTGAATTGTCAATGACATGAAAAAACGTTCTTCAGTCCCTTGGTAAATCTAATTGCTAAATGCTGACTCAACGTTCACCTTGGCCAGAGCTTCTCTCTCCTCTACCTGGCATCAGGCCTAATCGGGTTCTCAGCAGGTGTTCGTTGGGGCTGGCAGTAGCCTGGACTCCCTGGGAAGAGTGTAGGGACAGCAGGCCATACATAAACACACATCTACTTTATGCCAGAGCTGAGTAGGCTGGTACACTCTACACTGTAGCAGCATCTGATAGTTTTCCAGTTCAGTACATATAATTAGGTGTTTACAGCAAAGCTGTGATATAATATAATATATATATATAGGATATTCTTAGATTATCAAATAACTCAAGCATAAATTGGAAACTATTTTTCCAATTTGGCACACAGAGACTACTGGTCATACGTAACCATAAGACCAAATAACACAGAATGTAGGCCCATGGTACGTCTTACATTTGTTTGAGAAAGCTAAGGGATTGGTCAAAAATATTGCTGAGGTATTGATAGGAAATCAGGAGATCAGATTTTACGTTTCCATTTAAATCCTTTGTAAATTCACTTCACAATGGCCTATCAAGTCAAAACATTTTAGGGTCATCAAAGACATTAACATGATGAGCCATGTTACGTTTGGCATTGATATACTAAATAATAAGGAAACTATTAACAATAAACTTTTTTGACTATGTAATGCTGATTTGCTGACCACGCCGCTCACGTCGCGTGCCTGAGCGTTGCAAAATAAATGTACACATACATGTTATTCAATCATTGCACCCACACTGCTCGGTCGTGTCAATGAGCGTCCACGTAGCCAGATGCTTAAATAGAACTTGGTTCTATTTGTGACACTTACCGCGCAGCAAATCCCGCCTCTCCCATCTCCTCATTGGCTTTAAGGGGCATACACCCCCGTGGGTGATTGAAAGATGAACTGAGGTTCACACTCCAGTCCAGTTGGTAGTGTAATTGCACCTTATAGTTGGTTGCCAACCGCCATATAAAGTCCAAAGAAGAAGATGCCTGAATGAGGAGCGATTACTAGAAACTAACTCGATTTACCCTTTTATCTGTGGATTACTTGTCGGAGTAGAGGACCTTGTGCATTTCAGGTAAAATAACAACCCAATGTTTATATCCCAGGACAAATTAGCTAGCAGCAGCAAGCTAGCTAGCTAGCTAAATTGCCATAAATGTTTAATGCTTTTCAACCTGTCTCCAAATTAATATAGTTGGTTCAGAGTTCGTTTTGATATTTCGACCTGCATGTCCTGATCGCATCTGGTGTGTGTGGACAAAATCAACATACGCACGATGGCGCATGCGGGTGCACGCGCACGAGCGGTCTGGTCAGCATGTAATGCTTCAAATAATCTTTTAAAATCTTCTTCTCATGGGCTAAACGTAGATTCACTCCAGATTTGGTCTTTGGACTCATCATAATAGTCCCTAAAGAGTTTGAGAAGATAACATTGATTCATTCAAAGATGGTCACAATATACCAGTAGATGCTGCTAACAGTACTTCAAAATCTTATTTTCATGAACCATAGAACCTAAAGACACCACCTTTGTAATGTAGGCCCATGGTACATTTCTTAACTTAGTTTGAGAAAGCAATGGGATTGGTCAAAATATGTTATTGACAAATCAAAAGTAAGACTTTATGTGTCCATTTAAACCACTTTAAATCCACTCCACAGTGGCCTATCAACTTTAAACTAGGCGTCTCTACAGGGTTGACTGGTTGAAACCAGGCAACACTTATTTGAAATGAAATCAGTTTTAACATGAACCATTTCATTATAATATTCAAATTTGAGCTGGTTCAGGTCTGGCGTATAGCTTTCTGATAAAAGTCTACAATTAACATATTTGAATCATCAATAAAGTGCTTGGAAGCTATGAACATTTGAATCGTTTTAATACATTTAAACTTTCATTCATTTTAAGGGTATCAGCAGCATTATACATGAACTCTCCAGGAAGACTGATGTCTACATAATGATCTTAGTTGTATTTGGCGTACAGGTGTCATTTCAGTTGAAAAAAGGAGAAACTTAAAGAAACAGCTGACATATTCAAACAGTCATATCAACCAGAGAACTATGGTTTAAAAGTCGGGGACAAAAACAACCACAATGTGATCTTACTCTGCGTTAGTTCAATTCAATTAATAACCAAACAACCATCCATTTGTACAGTAAAAAAAGTCTCTAGTTATGCTATAATGGTACACATACACGTCTTCCTCTCTTTCATCTGGTCTGTAACTCGTTTGAAAGCAGTTTAAAGCTTTGTGGGGGTTCTTATGAAACACACAAACATATTTTTTGAGAGAAAAGAAAAGTATGAACATTAAAGCATTTCTTTTGTCATCGGTTCTAGAATTCATTCACTACTTCTCTACGTTTCAGCTGTTTTCTGTTATGTGTAGATGTTTAGCAACAGGTAGGTTGTGCGTCTAGCATCAAGAACTACTGTACTCAGTTGATAGGTTACAATTCAGTAACCTGATATCAAAGCATGGACTGTAATACACGACAGTAGTGTAAATTATGGCTTAGGAAAACTCCTATATGGCTTACTTTAGTATGGCAAGTGTCCATCTTTGCAAATGAACTTAACATGGTTGTGGCTGAGCTGCTGCTAAAGGAGTTAAGAGAGGAAATATCCATTTGGAGAATACAAGACAGTTTGAGGTATCGTTCCTTCAATGTCAAAATACAGTTTTTTACACGACCTTTTTCTGACAACACACCGTTCTATTTAGAATTCTCACATTTCTATCAAACATGTTCACATCCTTCAACTACAAATAAAACAGAAACAAAACGAGCCAACCAACATGAAAATCCAAATGAAAGGGAGTGAATCCAAAAATGGCAATAATTATAATATTAATAACAATAATAACATTTTAAAAGGAACGTCTTCATTTTGGCAAGATTTCCCCACACAGCAGGACAGTCTTGAGAGGGAACATTTATAAAATGAAAGAATAAGAAAGGTTCTGTAAAAAGAAAAGCATATCATATTTTTTTCATTATTTTTTTTGTTTTGTTCAAAGAAATATTGGGTCAACTTATGTCTTGTTATTCAAATAATAAAATATTGACCATAATGTTTTTAGTTTTTTCCTTTTGGTATCACACTTATTTTAGCATACTCCAATAAACAAAAATGGTAGATAAGGTATTCACAGTAAAAAATAATAAAAAGGAAGGTATCAGTGATACCTGGAGTAAACATTTGATCTAAAACCTTGAAGGACAGTGGCACTATGTGACTTTATTAGGGTATCTGGCGGTAGCTAATCTAATTCTGCACAGAATACTAGATTCAGAAACTGGCAATGAAAGATGGACCTCCACACAAAACAGAGACATAAACTTGTAATGAGGCTAAGTTTTTCACAGCCATTCAAACAGTTACAACACAATTAATTTGGAGGATCTGAAAACAAATGTACTTAAATGGAATCCTCTTATGCTTGATGGAGACTTTCTCAAGTATCTCCAGCAAATTGACTGGGATTTTATTCAGTAGTTACAAAAAGGGGAAAGGCGGTGCTCTATCACAACATGGATATTCATGTGGTTACGTCATTAATAAATGGAACTGAAATGATTGAAAATGTTAGAATATGGTCATAGTATTGGTCATAGTATTTATATAATTCAAAAGACAGTTATTTGGCCATTTCAACTCCATCCTTGTAACAATATATGAAAATATCCCATTTTTGGAAACTGAAAATATGTGGAATTCCATGCCTCAAGTGGTCTGCCAGTGAGACACGTGAAAAACTATCTGTGAACATTTTACAGTGTTACAGGTGGTTTCTTGAATTATCTTTGTAATTAGTTTTTTTGGTTTATGTAAGCTGTTTATGTTTCTTAGTTTGTCTCGTCATTGGCTAATGGCAGCCCCTTAAAACAGGAACCCACCTGAAAACAACTTTTTTACGAAAAGGTTCATCGAGGAAAGACTGAAAAGCGTAACAATCATACATCTTTGGATATCGTTCGACTTGGTTTTCATAGAATATTTGGAAAGTTTTGTTGAAACAGCGATCTACGGTAAAAGCTAGTGTCATTTGTGCGGTAAATGTGAGGTAAGAATTGAATATGAATAGACATGAAGACAAAATACAAAACAAATTAGTCACTCAAGAAAGTTAACCATGGTCTGCTGAACAGAAGGTTCCCATGACAACAAAGGTATTTGAGGCACTGCAAAGCAATCACCTTTAGTTGGTGACAGAAAGCTTCCTGAAAATGGCCGTCTCAGCAACAATATACATTTCTAATTACATTTTGGAATTCTGCAGGAAAGGGCAAAAAAGTCAGCAAATTCATCCATAACAGAATGGTGAAACTTGGGATTTATATTCCTTAATGTCCATACTTTCATGCAATGTTCAAAGTTGAAAAAATGCTGTGCGTTCATGTTTATCGCTCACGTTCGGTCAGGCTTCCAACTTTGTTTCCTGTTCCACGTTTCTGAGTCATGTCTTCCTCCAGCAAGACGAGATGGTGTTGGCAGCGGCAGGTGATGCCTTAATAAAGAGACATTCCATCTCGCTTTTCCTGTTTGACTGAGGAGACATGTCTGTTGTTCTTGTAGTGCTCCACAGCTGGGCTCCGAGACAGCTTGATTTGACATCATCAATGATGGTGGTCTCTCCATCACCCATTTGTGAAGCTGATGAGTCTGAGGTAGAATATGTACTTGAAGCATAGCCATGTGCTTCCATACTGCATGTCAGTAGCTGAAGTGACCCAACTCTGAATGAACCGCTTTAAATTAAGGCAGACGTTCAGGATTTGGACAAGGTGTTGAGTCCCAATTGTAGGGTTGGAAGCTGGTAGGCGATTCTTGCAGAGAATAGGCAATCAGGAATCATACAATGTCAAACATATGTGAACTGGCAAACCCACAGATCCAACCAGTTACATTCTGGGTAGAAGAGGGGCCTAGTGACATTCAATCACAATCCAAGGCCTCCTGCTTTTCTTGACAGGAAGGAATAGAAAGAGTGTACCGCCCTCTGAACACAAGGAGTGGCAGCTGGCACAGGACTGGCATTGGCACCCAAAAAGAAAAGGGGGCACAGAAGTACCCTTTTGGTTGAGGTAGGTATGCTTGACCAGCAGCACGACAGGCAAAATGGTTACCTTGATAGCTCTGACGTTCTCGTCAGGCTGAGGTAGCTATCTTTGGAGGTAAAAAGTTTTGGTGGGGGAGCAGAAAGTTAACAAAGAGTTTGGGATAGGGGGTTGAACAGAAATGGCTGAATCTGTGATCACTCGACACCAGACCGCCTCAAGGCTAACATGGTGAGACAACAATCAATTAGCAAGGCTAAAGCAGACCACGTTACGTAGCCCTGAGGTACAATCTTGTGGAGCTAACCAGAGAACACCTATCAACTGAAAACATTCACTATATCTACTGTTTCACAAGCTGAACAGAGAAATCACTTTGGTACTGGCCTCAGTGTAAGACTAATAGACTTTCTATCTCATCCATTGACTCAAGCTCAACATCTGAGAGAGCCAACAAGCTCAACATCTGAGAGCCACGTTTACTGTTCAAACTGGTAAAAGGCCTCAGTATATCTATCAGAACCTGAAAATGGCACCATTGGCCATTAACTTAAAATGACATAAAATGAAGCTATTTATGGGGTTTGGTTTTAAGAAGATGCACAATGTCCAATACCACATAGAAAATATAAAGAATATAGTAATATTGCAGTTATCTTCAAAGATGAGCCAGCAGCATTTTACCTAATGAGTCATTTTGAATAATAAATGGTCTGTGCCCATTTCCTCTATGGCTATCAATACATTTCCATGGAACTAAAAATAAAATGTTGAAATAAGGCTTTCAGGTTTGGTGTAAAAGACATGGGGTTAAAATCTCAATAGTTACTCATGACTACATTGGTACTACTTTGTTTTTACTTGAAGCTATTATAAAATACCTTTTTTCCTTTGTGGTATTGGACATTCAACAGAAGACCTCAACACATCATCTCTTACTCTCAGTTTCATTCTCAATCTCTCTCTCTCATTCACTGCTAGAACTACGGCTGGACGGACGCTGCAATAGGCAGACTATGGCTAAGGCGTTGGTGGGCAGGTGAGGTGGAGGAACCATAAAACAGCCATTCATTTCTCAGGCTAAGGGGACTGGGCTTGGGGGGGGGGGTAAGTGGAGTGGTGTTTGGGTGCTTTAGCCAGTGCCTGTGCCAGGCTGGCATGGTGGGGGCTGCTCGATGAGGACTTGGCACTGCGCTGGGGGGGCTTGACCCTTAACAACCATCACTGGAGCAGTGATAGAGTCACATCTCTAC
Organism: Oncorhynchus tshawytscha; assembly: GCF_018296145.1. Lineage (NCBI taxonomy): Eukaryota > Metazoa > Chordata > Actinopteri > Salmoniformes > Salmonidae > Oncorhynchus > Oncorhynchus tshawytscha. The sequence goes on along the minus strand of NC_056451.1, from coordinate 14,713,758 downwards.
AGGCAGAAAAGAGAAGGACGGTTATTATTATACTAACCACTCCATAGGACACAGAAAGCTGGAACTGTGAGTGTGTATGGTGTAGAATTGTGCATATTGCAGCTCCTTACCTGTGGCACTAATTCAATGACCTCAGGCATGCGGATCACCCCCTCTTTAGGTGGGCTAGCCCGCTGGTTCCTGTCTCCTCCTCGGGGCCCTGACCAGCCATCTTGGGTCCCTTTCCTGCAGAAGAAGCTGGGGAGAGAAGCATTCAAACATGGAATGAGACCCGTGTCCTCGAGTCAAAGTGACTCAATATCCAGGCAATAATAAATAAAGCAATGTAAACTAAAACCATATTCAAAACTTATTCTGCTACCATATTACATTTGACCAAAAAGTGCTTCCTTACCTGCGGCGGTAGCCAAACATGAGGAACAGAACACAGAAGAGGATGCATGCCATGCCAGTGTGGATTCCCACCACAATGCCAGTCATGGACCCCTCGTCATCCTGTTTGCAGTTACATGGGCTCTGCCCACCTGGACAAGCACACACAAAAATGGGTTTTGTTTGTGGAAAAACAATACGGGATACACATACACACTCACAAATGCTCGCACAGACACGCATAAGTGCCACGACTCACACCATCTGTGGTGTCAATACAGCGATCTGCTTTAATTCTAATATAATGAGGCAAATATTGTGCACTATTTATACCCAGAAAGAGTTGAAAACAAAAGTACACAAAAAACACATTCTCTGTTCTTGTGGACTTGGCAAACATCTGTACAGACACACACTGAGATGTTCTTTCTGTGATCTGTAAGATTAACTAAAGAGATTTATATTACATTTACCTTTTCATAATATAGCTGACGCACTTATCCAGGATGGGTATATGTTTTTACATATATCCTCCGACTAGGATTGCAAAGCTACTCGTAATTTACCAATGTAAATTTGGTAATTAACAGAAAATATGTGGCAATCTATGGTAACTTTGGTAATTTACTGTATACTTCAATAGCTTACAAAAATATATATGAATGTATAGTATTCATTTATTATATCTGTGTCCATATTGTCCATGAGTTCCTTGTAGATAGACCATATGGTTCAAGAGAAAATAGCTGAATGAATGAAAAAAGCATCTAATCAGTAATGGCATTATTTTCAAATAATTATTTTTTCTTCCAACATTGACTTTTTTCACATCTGGCACCAGTCTGACGCCAAAACATTGACAGCAAATACATATTGAAATAGTAAAATAAATAGAAGTGTGTAAAACACTAATGGTATTCACTAAGTTGATGGTTTATATTTAGGATAATGTTTTACAGCTTTGTCATTCAATAGTTTTTTTTTTTAAATCACCTTCATTATTTTACATGTGATATTGCCAGAGGGCCACCAATAACTACAGACATCTGTGATAATCTAAAGTACCCAATAGTGCCACTGGATGTCTTTTTATAAATTACATACAATTCTTGAAAGTTACCAAAATTCTTGTAGGTAACTGGTAAACTTTAAAAGTTTCCAGTAGTATACCCTCCCTTTGCAACCCTACAGGGCAGCAGGTAGCCTAGCGGTTAAGAGTGTTGGGCCAGTAACTGAAAGGTCGCTGGTTTGAGCCGACTAGGTGAAAAATCTGCCGATGTGCCCTTGAGCAAAGCACTGAACCCTAATTGCTCTGGATAAATTACTCAAATAAAAAAATGTACCCCCTGACACATACTGACTAGACAGCATCATTGCTCCACATTGCCACCTGGTGGAGTATGTTAGACAGTACCATTTTACACTGACAGTTACACATAGGGTCCTGATCCTAAATCAGCTTAAAGGTCCGTGTTTGTGTCTCACCGGAGCTGGTCTTGGCGCTGGTACCACTCTCAGCCAGTGAAACCAGATGCTTGTTGGCAGCACCGTCCCCATTGCCGTTGTAGGCCACCAGTTGGATCTCATACACAGCAGCGGGTTCTGAAACAGAGATGGCCAGTTTGGAAAACCAACCATAGAAAGCAACACCCTAATACACAGCATTCATTCCATTTCAAAGGTCCTTTTGGTACCAGTACCGGCACTCTGCATTGTGAAAATGTCTACTTTGTGTGAGTCATTGCAATCTGAGACCCTGCAGTGACAGTGGTTAGGAGTATTCTGCCTCATCACTGACCTAGACGGGAGATGGTGTGGGTGTTGATGTGGCCGGGAAACACTTCCTGCCCCTGGAAGTTGGGCTGGGGGACCTCGCGGTAGGACAGCTTGAAGCCCTCTACCTTGCCCGACTTACTTGGCAGCTCCCAGAACACCTGCATGGCCGTCTTGTTCAGCACCTTGGTGAAGAAACTGGGAGAAATGGGTACTGTGAGGGGAGAGAGGGGAGGGACAGAGAAGATGAGTGGATTAACATACAAATTGAATTCCAAAGAAGAATTCCATGAGAAGACAGATAGAGAAAAGGGAAAGAGATGAGTGAGGCTTCGGATAAACAAACAAAATGTGAAAAACTAAAACAAGGAGATCTTACAGAAACAGGAAAAGATAGAAAAATTAAAGAGTTGGACAAATAAAAATATAGGTGCGATCGAGGAACATGAGAAATTAGGCACTCTGATATGCAACTGCTTATTTCCTCTCATTTCATGATGTCTAAATGACGTACCGCCCCCTAGTGTTGTAGCCACCACAGTGCTGGACTGCTGGCTGGCTCCCAGAGGGGAGTAAGCCTTGAGGTAGATGGAGTAGGTGGTGGCGGGCTCCAGGGTGGTGAACTCATGCTGGAAGGTGGTCTTACTGACAGCTTCCTGCAGCTCTCTGCTGTCTGGCTCTGGAAGGGACAGGAAACAGGAAGTGGGGTCATCATCTTTGCATCTTACGACAGGAAGGTATTAAAAAGAGGCAGTCTTGTGTACTACTGGAGTACTAGATAAATAAGTGTCAGCAAAAAAATATCTTCAATTCTTCATAAGAATTCCATGAAACAGCAAAAATATAAGATTCACTTTGGACAATGAAGTTGTATTATATTATAACAGCCTCCTTACCGCCCAACATGCGGATGTGCAGCACATATCCGATTATGCCGTCGGTGACCTCTGGAGCGGGCTGGACCCAGGTGAGCTGTAGGGTAGTGGGGGACAGGGCTGTGGCAGTCAGGTCCTGGGGGGCCTCGGGCAACTCCGTGGACTGGGTGAGGGCCAGGCGGGCACTGGCCTGGTTGGTGCCAGCGCTGTTCTCAGCAATACACTGGTAGATGGCCTCGTCTTCCGTGGTGATGCGCGTCACCGCCAGCGTACTGTAAAGGGGGTGGGGGAGGTGGGGGGGGTATTGTTAAGAGTTGTAGTGACTAATAATGATGGTGTAATGAATATATTAATAACATTACTTAATGTTTCATTTGAATCTTAAATATGCAGATCTAAAAGTAAATCTAGATGAGTTAAAGCATACTAACTACTGTACCTGTTATTGTTGGTGAGCTTGACGTTGTCACCAGGCGTCAGGATTTTGCCGTTCTTCAGCCAGATGAGGTGAGGCTCGGGAACTCCCTGGGCCATACAGGTGAACACTGCACTGCTCCCTGCTGGTCTGGAGACAGACTGTGGCCACTGCAAAAACTCAGGAGGAGCTGGGAATAGAGAGAAAGAAAAAGAAAGAGAGTGAGCGTCTCCTATTTCGCTACGTGCTATGTAATTAATGTATGTGATGAAATGTTCCAACATCTTCTATTGTCTCAAAGTCTGCTTGGCAATATCTACATTATGTAGTTTATTTCAATTTAATTTAAATGAGAGGGGTTGGGGAGGGAGATGGATAGGGGATGAGATACTGCTTGCTATTACATTATCAGTGGCTGCTTTGACTGTGCAGTGTTGCCTATGTCTTGCAATTACTATAAAGCACAGTAGAGGGCAGTATAGATGTTTCAGCAATGCAGTTGACACAGATGGACTTGATATTATTCTGACCATTCTGGTTGTGAGACTAAAATGAGAATAAGATAAACTTGCCAAAATTATGTTTTGGATAATGGACAGTGTACAAGAGATATAATCTTGATTTCAATTCTAGGGTTTACTCAATATTTTATATGCCCTGTTTGTGCTCAATTTAATATAGTTTAGGTGTCGAATGTTACTCAAAGAACTTGAAAAGGATGAAATGGCATTCTGTTCTGTATTTTATGTGGTCAGGATGAGTGTTTGCCTCTGAATCCAAATCCCCAAATAATCCACAAACAAGAAGAGCCACCACATCTCCAACGAGATAAGAACATTAAGGTCCAGACTCAGACTCAAACTGAGCATATGCCAAAACAAGGAGTCCAAAATCAAGTTCATTATCCATGACAGCAGCATCTCGTCCCCAAATTAAAGCGGCACCCCTGTCCGTCCCTCTTGTGACACCCGAGTGGAGAGGGAGACAGAGAGGGGCACAGAAGCAGTCTCTCGGCCACAATGGCATAATGTCTGTGTGCAAAAACCTGAGGCCTCGCCCCCCTCCACACGCATCTCATTGATCTACTACTTCCCCTACCCCCCTCGTAAAAATTAGCTTGCTCACAAATCCATTGTCAGGACTCTGGGAAAAGCGGACCAAGAGGAGAGGGAGGTGGGGTGGGGGGTGTAGGGGTGATGGGGCTGGGGGGTTGGGGCGGCCATCAATCAATGGCAGGGATGGATTTTATTTCTAACCAGGGCGCTGGGCCTCAATCTCTTTGCATTAACAAGGGACAGGAAAATAAAAGATGACATACAAGCTGGGCCTCTAAAGCTTGTGTACCGAAAAGATAAACATAAATGCTTGGTTTAATCTTGTGGAGATTTGAGGATATTGAGGAGATATATATCTGTTAGGGTTCCCAGGGTAGCAGAACTTGGATATGACAACAAATTGTGCTAAACATTTTTATATAACCACAGGAACACGTTTAGTCTCCCTAACAGTTTTTCTTCCGTCGTCTCCCTAACAGAAATCCACCTGAGAGCAAAGCATAGGGCCAAATATTGGTTTAAGGAAAGTTGAAACAGTAAGCTGCCATAAATGGCCCTGTAGACATATCCATCAGCAACGAACTGTCCAATGCCTTATGCCTAGACTGACAGGAGTACTCCAAACAGTCTAGAATAAGTGTTTAATAAGTGTGTATTTCACTTCAGCTCCAGCAGTGTGGAGAGCTGAAATTGAGTTTGAGTAATGGTGGATCAATGCTGGATGTGTGTGAGAGCCTGGTGACAGAACGGCAGTCAGGGTCATTGTCATTCTGTTTGCAGAGAGAGCTCCCCAGCTGTCCCAGCCTGCCCCTCTGCAGAAGGGACCGAGGGGGTAGAGAAGAGGTGGAAAAGGGAGACTGTGGTTAGGGTGCAGGTTTGCTGGTTTGCTCATTTGAGAGCAAAAAAGATGGCTCCCATTGTGAGAGTGAATGGGGGCTGCTCCATACTACTGCATTTGGGGGAAGGACGGGTAATGAATCTACCCTCTAGCATCCCTCTCTCCTGTGCTAGAGTGCACTTCACACTTGGGCGAGGCCATTTATTTAGAGTAGAGATGCATTCAAGCCCTGTTATTTCAATGAGGATTAGTGGTTCCTTTTGTTTCAGTGAACTAGAGGAGAAACCTGCAGTGAATGCTTTTCTTTGGGTCTGCCTGTCCCTCAGTCTAGGTGTTTGCCTACCAAAGGTGTGGCTGGACTATCTAGAGTTTTCTGTGTTCCTGTACATTGCTGTGACTCTTATTGTATACAGCAGACTTCAGCATTCTGGTCACACACACATTTAGGTCCTCAATCATGAAAACCAAATCACGGTCGTAGATTGGTTTTCAACTGTTTCACATCATTTCTCATACAGAACTAAACCTGAAATATACTGAACTATCCAGAAATATACTGAATGTGCTTCCCTCTCTGTAAACCTTATTGCAGTGTCTTCAGAGCAATACAATGAGTTGACCATGACCATGGCTAAAATCGAACACAACATCCATCAGGACAAAGTTCACGACACATAGGTCCCAATCAAACACCTCATGGCAATTGTGAATTGTCCTAACTTCCCTGGAATATTATGTACATTTTCAGAAGGTGTGAATGAAAAGTAACTCTCAGCTTTCCCTATGCATGAGGATGCTAACCAAAAGCCATGGGAATGGCGTGTAGGCATACACATAGATGTCCCTTAGAATAAGCTGTTTTGCAAACACACAATGGCTGTCATGTCCCTTTGTGTCCTGAGCCCTTCTGTGTGTCTGACTGGCACTCGTGGCCTCTGTCCCCTGAACTTGGCCTTGCCTGTGTCTGTCGCCTGCAGCTGTGACAAAGACAAGTGTCCCCACAGGCCAGGGAGGTGGAGCGAGGACCGTCTCGCTGCTCTATCAAGGCCTGCCAATCATAGGCCTATAACAACAAAAAACCCATCAAAGCCCCACCCCCTACCACTAAAACTAAAACCCCACCCCCAACCATCTCACGCATAATTTCCTTAGGGCCTGCAGGGAGAGGGTCAGGGGTGAGAGATCAGAGGTGATCCCTCACTCTGGCACGATTACTCTGCTCCCCCTCCTCCTGCACTTGGGCTTTGCTAGCACTGTCTGTTTTATTCTGTTTCTATATCTTGTTATCTTTTATCAGTTCTCTGTTTTACAATTTCTTCTGAATCTGTTCTCCCTATATCTCTCTTTTTCTCTCGGTCAACCTCAATCTCTCGGTCAACCTTAGGATCTTAATTTGAGCACCCTGTTGCAGAAAAACTTGTTTTATAATTTATTATTTTAATCATCCCTTACTCTACCTCTCTCTGCTTCCCTGTACATTATATCTCCCCTTACTGTCTATGAGTGTGTACAGTATATCTCTATTTGCTGTCTATGAGTGTGTACAGTATATCTCTCCTTGCTGTCTATGAGTGTGTACAGTATATCTCCCCTTACTGTCTATGAGTGTGTACAGTATATCTCTCTTTGCTGTCTATGAGTGTGTACAGTATATCTCTCCTTGCTGTCTATGAGTGTGTACAGTATATCTCTCCTTGCTGTCTATGAGTGTGTACAGTATATCTCTCCTTGCTGTCTATGAGTGTGTACAGTATATCTCTCCTTGCTGTCTATGAGTGTGTACAGTATATCTCCCCTTACTGTCTATGAGTGTGTACAGTATATCTCTCCTTGCTGTCTATGAGTGTGTACAGTATATCTCCCCTTACTGTCTATGAGTGTGTACATTATATCTCCCCTTACTGTCTATGAGTGTGTACAGTATATCTCTCCTTACTGTCTATGAGTGTGTACAGTATATCTCTCCTTGCTGTCTATGAGTGTGTACAGTATATCTCTCCTTGCTGTCTATGAGTGTGTACAGTATATCTCTATTTGCTGTCTATGAGTGTGTACATTATATCTCCCCTTACTGTCTATGAGTGTGTACAGTATATCTCCCCTTACTGTCTATGAGTGTGTACATTATATCTCTCCTTACTGTCTATGAGTGTGTACAGTATATCTCTCCTTGCTGTCTATGAGTGTGTACAGTATATCTCCCCTTACTGTCTATGAGTGTGTACAGTATATCTCCCCTTACTGTCTATGAGTGTGTACAGTATATATCTCCTTGCTGTCTATGAGTGTGTACAGTATATCTCTCCTTACTGTCTATGAGTGTGTACAGTATATCTCTCCTTACTGTCTATGAGTGTGTACAGTATATCTCTCCTTGCTGTCTATGAGTGTGTACAGTATATCTCTCCTTGCTGTCTATGAGTGTGTACAGTATATCTCTCCTTACTGTCTATGAGTGTGTACAGTATATCTCTCCTTACTGTCTATGAGTGTGTACAGTATATCTCTCCTTACTGTCTATGAGTGTGTACAGTATATCTCTATTTGCTGTCTATGAGTGTGTACAGTATATCTCTCCTTGCTGTCTATGAGTGTGTACAGTATATCTCTCCTTACTGTCTATGAGTGTGTACAGTATATCTCTATTTGCTGTCTATGAGTGTGTACAGTATATCTCTCCTTACTGTCTATGAGTGTGTACAGTATATCTCTATTTGCTGTCTATGAGTGTGTACAGTATATCTCTCCTTGCTGTCTATGAGTATATCTCTTCTGTCTATGAGTGTGTACAGTATATCTCCCCTTGCTGTCTATGATTTATCTCCCTTGCGGTCTATGAGTGTGTACAGTATATCTCTCCCTGTCTTACTGTCTATGAGTGTGTACAGTATATCTCTCCTTGCTGTCTATGAGTGTGTACAGTATATCTCTCCTTACTGTCTATGAGTGTGTACAGTATATCTCTCCTTACTGTCTATGAGTGTGTACAGTATATCTCTCCTTACTGTCTATGAGTGTGTACAGTATATCTCTCCTTACTGTCTATGAGTGTGTACAGTATATCTCTCCTTACTGTCTATGAGTGTGTACAGTATATCTCTCCTTACTGTCTATGAGTGTGTACAGTATATCTCTCCTTGCTGTCTATGAGTGTGTACAGTATATCTCTCCTTGCTGTCTATGAGTGTGTACAGTATATCTCTCCTTGCTGTCTATGAGTGTGTACAGTATTTGCTGTCTATGAGTGTGTACTCTCCTTGCTGTCTATGAGTGTGTACAGTATATATCTCTTTGCTGTCTATGAGTGTGTACAGTATATCTCTCCTTGCTGTCTATGAGTGTGTACAGTATATCTCTCTTTGCTGTCTATGAGTGTGTACAGTATATCTCTCCTTGCTGTCTATGAGTGTGTACAGTATATCTCTCCTTGCTGTCTATGAGTGTGTACAGTATATCTCTCCTTACTGTCTATGAGTGTGTACAGTATATCTCTCCTTACTGTCTATGAGTGTGTACAGTATATCTCTCCTTGCTGTCTATGAGTGTGTACAGTATATCTCTCCTTACTGTCTATGAGTGTGTACAGTATATCTCTCCTTGCTGTCTATGAGTGTGTACAGTATATCTCCCCTTACTGTCTATGAGTGTGTACAGTATATATCTCCTTGCTGTCTATGAGTGTGTACAGTATATCTCTCCTTGCTGTCTATGAGTGTGTACAGTATATCTCCCCTTACTGTCTATGAGTGTGTACAGTATATCTCTCCTTGCTGTCTATGAGTGTGTACAGTATATCTCTCCCTTACTGTCTATGAGTGTGTACAGTATATTCTCCTTACTGTCTATGAGTGTGTACAGTATATCTCTCCTTACTGTCTATGAGTGTGTACAGTATATCTCTCCTTACTGTCTATGAGTGTGTACATCTCTCCTTACTGTATATCTCTCCTTACTGTCTATGAGTGTGTACAGTATATCTCTCCTTACTGTCTATGAGTGTGTACAGTATATCTCTCCTTACTGTCTATGAGTGTGTACAGTATATCTCTCCTTGCTGTCTATGAGTGTGTACAGTATATCTCTCCTTGCTGTCTATGAGTGTGTACAGTATATCTCTCCTTGCTGTCTATGAGTGTGTACAGTATATCTCTCCTTGCTGTCTATGAGTGTGTACAGTATATCTCTCCTTGCTGTCTATGAGTGTGTACAGTATATCTCTCCTTACTGTCTATGAGTGTGTACAGTATATCTCTCCTTACTGTCTATGAGTGTGTACAGTATATCTCTCCTTACTGTCTATGAGTGTGTACAGTATATCTCTATTTGCTGTCTATGAGTGTGTACAGTATATCTCTCCTTGCTGTCTATGAGTGTGTACAGTATATACTGTCTATGAGTGTGTACAGTATATCCTTGCTGTCTATGAGTGTGTACAGTATATCTCTCCTTGCTGTCTGAGTTTACAGTATATCTCTCCTTCTGTCTATGAGTGTGTACAGTATATCTCTCCTTGCTGTCTATGAGTGTGTACAGTATATCTCTATTTGCTGTCTATGAGTGTGTACAGTATATCTCTCCTTACTGTCTATGAGTGTGTACAGTATATCTCTCCTTGCTGTCTATGAGTGTGTACAGTATATCTCTATTTGCTGTCTATGAGTGTGTACAGTATATCTCTATTTGCTGTCTATGAGTGTGTACAGTATATCTCTATTTGCTGTCTATGAGTGTGTACAGTATATCTCTATTTGCTGTCTATGAGTGTGTACAGTATATCTCTATTTGCTGTCTATGAGTGTGTACAGTATATCTCTATTTGCTGTCTATGAGTGTGTACAGTATATCTCTCCTTGCTGTCTATGAGTGTGTACAGTATATCTCTCCTTGCTGTCTATGAGTTTTATTTTATTTATTTTTTTATTTCACCTTTATTTAACCAGGTAGGCCAGTTGAGAACAAGTTCTCATTTGCAACTGCGACCTGGCCAAGATAAAGCATAGCAGTGTGAGCAGACAACACAGAGTTACACATGGAATAAACAATTAACAAGTCAATAACACAGTAGAAAACAAAGGGGGGAGTCTATATACAATGTGTGCAAAAGGCATGAGGAGGTAGGCGAATATTCAATTTTGCAGATTAACACTGGAGTGATAAATGATCAGATGGTCATGTACAGGTAGAGATATTGGTGTGCAAAAGAGCAAGTAAATAAATAAAAACAGTATGGGGATGAGGTAGGTGAAAATGGGTGGGCTATTTACCAATAGACTATGTACAGCAGCAGCGATCGGTTAGCTGCTCAGATAGCTGATGTTTGAAGTTGGTGAGGGAGATAAAGTCTCTCCTTGCTGTCAACTTCAGTCTATGAGTGTGTACGACTGATTTTGCAATTGTTCCAGTCACAGGCAGCAGAGTACTGGAACGAAAGGCGGCCAAATGAGGTGTTGGCTTTAGGGATGATCAGTGAGATACACCTGCTGGAGCGCGTGCTACGGATGGGTGTTGCCATCGTGACCAGTGAACTGAGATAAGGCGGAGCTTTACCTAGCATGGACTTGTAGATGACCTGGAGCCAGTGGGTCTGGCGACGAATGCTGTAATGAGGGCCAGCCGACTAGAGCATACAGGTCGCAGTGGTGGGTGGTATAAGGTGCATTAGTGACAAAACGGATGGCACTGTGATAGACTGCATCTTGTTTGCTGAGTAGAGTGTTGGAAGCCATTTTGTAGATGACATCCTTGCTGTCGAGGATCGGAAGGATAGTCAGTTTTACTAGGGTAAGCTTGGCGGCGTATCTCTCCTTGCTGTGAAGGAGGCTTTGTTACGGAATAGAAAGCCGACTCTTGATTTGATTTTCGATTGGAGATGTTTGATATGAGTCTGGAAGGAGAGTTTGCAGTCTAGCCAGACACCTAGGTACTTATAGATGTCCACATATTCAAGGTCGGAACCATCCAGGGTGGTGATGCTAGTCGGTGTGTACAGTATATCTCTCCTTGCTGTCTATGAGTGTGTACAGTATATATCTCCTTGCTGTCTATGAGTGTGTACAGTATATCTCTCCTTGCTGTCTATGAGTGTGTACAGTATATCTCCCCTTGCTGTCTATGAGTGTGTACAGTATATCTCTCCTTGCTGTCTATGAGTGTGTACAGTATATATCTCCTTGCTGTCTATGAGTGTGTACAGTATATCTCTCCTTGCTGTCTATGAGTGTGTACAGTATATATCTCTCTTTGCTGTCTATGAGTGTGTACAGTATATATCTCTCTTTGCTGTCTATGAGTGTGTACAGTATATATCTCTCCTTGCTGTCTATGAGTGTGTACAGTATATATCTCTCCTTGCTGTCTATGAGTGTGTACAGTATATATCTCTCCTTGCTGTCTATGAGTGTGTACAGTATATATCTCTCTTTGCTGTCTATGAGTGTGTACAGTATATATCTCCTTACTGTCTATGAGTGTGTACAGTATATCTCTCCTTGCTGTCTATGAGTGTGTACAGTATATCTCCCCTTGCTGTCTATGAGTGTGTACAGTATATCCCTATTTGCTGTCTATGAGTGTGTACAATATACTGCAATACTACTCCATTTCTGTTTAGCTTTGTTTCCCTTCTCTCTTGTGTTTAGTGTATGTGTACATGTCCCACTATCTCTATATTTTTCCATCTTTCTCTCTCTCTCTGTCTCTTTCTCTTCCCCACAGATGGTGATTATGCAGCCATTGTCTGACTGTGGCCTGCATCTGTCCTGGTCAGGTGGTCCCCTGGTGCAGCCAATTTATGACCCCCAGCAGCCAGCACCCCAAATTAGTTTGGGGGTGGGGGGCAGGAGGCAGACGCAACCAGGGAGATGAGGTCTGAAAAGGCATCCCATAATATGCAAAGCCAGACCAGACTTCATAAGACCGAAAAGGTCTGCAGAAGGTAAAGGCTGGTCAAGTTCAAGTAGAATCAGTGAACTTAGGAGATTTTCAGGCACATTGAGGCATATGGTATTTGACATGAGATATCAAGGGATTGAGTAAACTAGAATTAATATGGTATGTTTTATTGATGTTAGATTTGGGTATAGCCTGAGTCCCTGATATAGATGGTGTTAACATTATGGACTGGATTTTTGTTATCTACCCCCCACATTAACTGTATGAGTGGTTTTAGAAAGAGCAGCAATTTTATCCACACTGTAACATACACACATGTGTTGATCAAGTTATGAAAAAGCAAGGGAAACTAAACCGATTCATATCTGTATATGAACGCTGACTGCAATTGTACTCCTCCAAACCTATTGATGGTTTGACCTCTTTGTTTTCAAATGAAGTTATGCTCTTTGTGCCTTTTCCAACGTCAATCAATAAATGAATGAATACATTCACCAAGCACAATAAGGGTGCTAGCCAGATCCTGATTTTGAAAGACACAGAAAGCAGATATTGATTGATTGAGTTGGGTGGCGAGGACAAGCAGACAAACTCAGCCATAAACACCAGCTACCAGTATACATTTACAAATGTGTGTACTATCGTGCCATTTGGCAGTGTATTACTGACGTACAGGAACGTATCACCTGACTAAACACTCCAACTATGAACACATACACACACTCACTCTGAAACTCACATTTGAGTGTGTTTGTGTTTGAGTGTTACTCTGAGTTTATATTTATGTAGGCATAATTGTGAGTTGAATCCATGGGATGAACCACCATTAAGATGCTATAGTATAAAACAAGGTATTATGAGCTAAAATAGGTAGAGCAGAGAGGTAGAATTACACATAAAGCCTCGTTGAAGTAGAGGGAGGGTCATTTCAGCAATAAACGGTATCTCCTCCATCTTTGTCCAGCTGGAGCCCAATGCCAATAGAACATGTTGGCCAACAGCAGAACACTAAGGCCCCGTGCCAGGAGGTCAAAGGTGACCAGAAGACTTGGGGGATGTCAGTTCACTCTTAAGGTCATGGTCAAATCTACCAAAGGTTAATATATTCTGACCTTCCTAAAATAACCCCAGCATCCCCACCATCCTCCATCCTGTTTATTACCTCTCTCCCTCCATCTCCCCATCCCTCCCCCACACCCTTCTATATTTACCCCCCAAAACAGAGCCCTGGGAGAGCCAGGTGCTCCCCTAAGGGAGACTTGAGATGAATTTCCAAATGGACCCCCAGACCCAACTCCCTCAGGCTCCTCTGTAGATCTGGAAAGACCACATAGGTTTCAAAAATATGCTAATAGCATCACCTTGTCTCTTGAGTGGCTGGGTGGAATGTCTGACATGTTTTTTCTACCTATCCACTCATTTCAGATCTACAGAAGTGTTTTCTGGGTAGGGGCTAGGGGGGCATTTAGCATAGGCCTGGGAGGCACCGGTCTATTGAGGTGATGGTTGAGTGGTTTCCTGGAGGCTGGTAATGGTGGGTGGGAGATCTGAAAAGTGCTATATCAACAAAGCCAATATTGCATTGTGTGTATTTGGGGTTTGAGGGTTAATACTAGTGTGTTTGGTGTGAGATTGATGGGTACCACGACTCACCCTGCACCACCAGTCTGCCCAGCGCAGTACGCCTCATTCTGGTCCCAGGGCGGTTGGCAGAGCACACGTACACCCCAGAGTGTTGCAGGTTGGCATCTGAGATCATCAGGTTCCCCGTACCCAGCACCTGGATGCCCTCCACCCCGATGGAGCGCCCGTCTGGAGGAGAAGAGAGAGATAATGCAAAAGGGGGAGAGTTAGAGTGCTGAAAGTCTCATCTGTAGCAAACATGGATGATTTATTTAGCACAGAACTACTCAACAATATTAAGGCAGCATTCAGTCAATGTTCAACTACCAAGGCCACATTGACGTCTTATATCATGTGTGTGTTTGCTGTCACTTCTGTAACCCGAATAGGTGTCAGAAAAGTGACAATAACACAGATTTTAACGGTTAGCGATAACAAATTGATGTTACGAGACAATAATCTCTGTGGTATAATCATTTGGTCTTGGGTTTGGACAGTGATGTAGGTTGTGTGAGAGGGAACAGTGATGTAGAGTGAGAGGGAGCAGAACCCTACCCAGCCGACTCCAGGACACGATGGGTCGAGGGTTGCCAGTGGCGATGCACTCCAAGATGGCAGTCTGGTGCACAGTGATGGTCAGGTTCTGAGGACCCGACAGAATCACTGGCTCCTTATAGATCCGTGGAGCTGCCACTGTAGAGACAAAAAGAGAGAGAGAGAAGATAGGAAATGGTGACAAAGTAAAAATACAGATATCAGTAAATACACAAACAGATATTTGTTATTAGCAGATATGATCTCTGACACATACATACTCAGAGAGGACAGCTTCTCTTACCAGTGACAGTGAGCTGGGCCTCGTGGCTGTAGCGAGTGTTAGCGATGTTGGTGGCTACGCAGCGATACACACCACTGTCAGCCCACCTTACACCGGTTATCTGCAGGATCCCTGTGGGCAGGATGGTGTACCTGAATACAGGAAAGGAGAATTATAGTGTGTGTGTGTGTGTGTGTGTGTGTGTGTGTGTGTGTGTGTGTGTGTGTGTGTGTGTGTGTGTGTGTGTGTGTGTGTGTGTGTGTACGTGCCGTGCGTGCGTGTGTGTGTGTGTACCCATGCGTTACCTGTTATCATCAGTATTCACAGCGGTTCTGTTTTTCTCCCAGGAGATGCTGGCCTCTGGGATTCCATTTACCTGGCAGGTCAGTCTGGCAACGCCACCCTCATCCACCGACTTGGACTCTGGGTGTGTGTGGAACTTAGGGAGAGCTGTGTGTGAGAGAAAATAGTCATGTCCAAGACGGTTTTCAATGTCCTAGAACCCGAAAAACAACAAAGTCCCTGGAGACAGGTCTTTCTGATAGGCTTAGAGCAACTGCGTTTTTCTTAAATGAAAGTGAATCACCATGGTAACCCCTTTCCCTAAGGGGAGAACCACCAATCCTTCCAATAGCCATAATTCTGCTGGTTTACCCAAAATCCCCTGCACCTCCCAACCCCCAACTACCCACTTCTGGTTTTATTTGGCCAGAGGGAGGGGTCAGGGGATTGAGTGAATGAAAGGTTGTCCACTCAGTGGGGCGTTTAGAGTGGGGGGAGGTGCTGTGGTTATTAATGTTCAGTCCCAACTGGGGACAGATAATGGAGGAAGGGGTGGGAAGGAAGGATTAAAGCAGTCAGGTATGATTTAAAGGCACAATGTGCAGTATCAAATGAATGAACACACATAAAGAATGTCTTGACCAGCATGGGAGCCGGTTTATGTGAGATGCTATGTTCACTTCAATGGCTTGCTAGCCATTTCAAAGAGTTTACATATAACTTCTGCATGCCATGTAATGTGTCACACATGACTCTTACAGTATACCGTATGTGTATCATCTGTCTTATGTATGACTACTAATGTGTGTGTGTGAGCACTCCAATATGTATATGTGCCTGCGCGTGTCTGTGGTGTGTGTAACTTACATGCCAGCTGAACCCTGGCCTTGCGGCTGATCAACATGCCATAGTGGTTCTGGGCAGCACAGTCATACTCCCCAGCGTCCGTCTCATTGCTCTCTTTCCTCTTCTGGAAGCTCTTGATCAGGAGAGTTCCGTTGGCCAACACGCTAGCCTTCGGCCCGGTGGGAACGGGCACTCCGTTGCGCCGCCACATCACAGAGATAGGCCCCTCCCCTTCCACCTGGCAGTCCAGCATCAGGGGCCGATCACGCACGGCGATGACATCATTGGGCTCCTTCAAGAAGGCCAGCTCAGAGGCTCTGCCCAACACTGGGTGAGAGAAGAGGAGCATGGGAGGTCAGGTACTGCTGAAATTCTCCTCCATTCAGATGATGATAAGGATGATCATGATGGAGGTAAGAGGGCTGATGTAGATGACAAGGGACATCCTCAGGACAGAATGGAGCATCTGATGATGATGATGATGATGGTGGTGGTGGAGTTGATGATGAAGAAGAGGACAATGATGGAAGTAAGAGGGCTGTTGAAAAATGACAATGATGAAGATGAGAATGAGGATGATAATAATGATGACACACACACACACATTCACACGGACACACACACACACACACACGCAAAAGACTCTTAAAGCTGAACTGACATCAGGAATATGACCTATCACCTACTATTACACTACTACACCAATCAATCAGTGATTCCAGTACAGAGCCATCAGAGGGCCAGAGGTTGAAACTCTCCACTGAAAGATGGCTGATGAAGCCATCCAAGTGCTGATGTCATCGATCTAAGTGGACTTTTTTCGTAAATTATTCTCTGTTAACGACCTATCTATTGGTTTTGTGTAGTGCCTTAAGCACATATCACACTGTGTTATATCACCATTGTAAAATATAGCTCCTATATAGTTAGCAAGTTTAGGAGCTTCCAATAACGACAATATATGGCCATGTGGTTCTGGGGAAATATATTGAAGCACCTTTCTTGGTGGATTGATTTATAACAAATAAACCGTGTGTCTGTTTAAACTTTTCCAGTGCTCTATGTAAACCAATCTCTGCCCAACTAGATGTTGGACATAATCCAGGCCCTTGTGTTCTTAATAACACCTTAATTACCGCTGAATAACAGGGTTGTTAATGAGAGATTAATAGGGGAAAAAGAGGACGCTGGATTACTCCTTGGCTGGGAATCACACACTGATAAATGCCCAGTTTCATTGAGCAAGAGCAGACAGCCTGAAGCCCTAACTCTTTCCCCACAATGAGACCCTGTGAAAAGTGAGACTGCCTCTCTCAGTGGTGTGCCCCACACACAGTGTGCACTGGTGACAGCTTCATTCTCCAGACGGGGGTGTGTGTGAGTGTGAATGTGAGTGTGAGTGTGAGTGTGAGTGTGTGAGAGAGAGAGAGAGGGGGGGTATTGGACTGAAAAAGTGAGAAACAACAGCGCAGAGGGAGGGGAGCAAAGATAATGTCTTCAGAAGAGTCTGTTTGGGTAGTTTTCAGAAGGGTGAACTTGCACTTGACTTTCCTCCAGCCTGATTGATAGCTCTGTTAGTCACCTCCACCCCCCATCCTATTCTGCCTTTCACAGTGCCCCCCCTCCTTCCCCCACACGCAAACACAATTAATTCCCAAAACTGCCTTACAATAGTGCCGAATGCCATGGAGCCATTGAAGCAAGAGAGGGCCTGAACAATGCAAGAAGTGGGGAAGAAGGGGGGGAGAGGGAGAGGGGTTAGGGGTCAAGTTTGGATGACTTCAATGAAGTCTGGGTGGATGACTAGTGAGAGCCCCCCCACACACCCCCTTTCCCCTTTTCCCCTCTGTCCCCTTTAGTCATCGCCCACTCAGATGAGAACATCTGCCCCCCTCTCGCCAGCCACTCTACTGCACCCCCCTGTCCCCCTCTCCCCTTTTTAACTTGAACTTGGAGGTGACTTTCCCATGCCACCCCCATCGCTCACACTTCGCCGAACCCCGTCACCGATTCCGTCGACACGCCCGTCGCCCCATTATACGCACCATTTGGCGATACCCCTTCTGTTCCCCCTGATTTTTAACCCTCTCCCTTTCCCCTGACCCATTCTAAAGTCCAATCCACCTTTCCCAGATGTTCAAGATTTTAAAAAAGGAGAGATGCTGAGAAGAAGAAAAGGTTCAATTCATTTTCGGTCTCTTATGTTTATATGGCGAGCTGTGGAATTGTAGCGTGTGACGTCTGGATCCCCTGACCCTGTGACCCCTCTGAAGAACAACAATACACACTACCCAGACACAACAAACCCCCTCCTACATCAACACGGCCGACCACAGCAAACCTCTGCAACCGTCAAACATCCCACCAAAAACACGCCAGACAGCTGCTCTTTCTTTCCCAACTCCTTCCCCCATCCATCCATAGTCTTCCCATCCTCGCCATAGTCCTCTCCCATAGCCCCCTCTCCCACATCAGCCCATTCTGGGAGACCCAGTCTAAACTCCAGCTCTTGGCTCTGCTCCAACACATGCTGTGTAATCTCCACTGCCTCCAGTTGTTTTTTTGTTTGTCCAATTAGCCTCCCTTTACTCCATTTAATCCCTCCCCCTTTTCCCATTAATCCACCTCCATTGACTTTCTCTGTAACAAATAACAACTAACCAGAAACGACAATCTATTCACAGTATAGCTGTGCATCCACAGGACTGATCCTTGAAGCATCTTAATCTAAATGAAGATATCTTCTCGCTCCAGTAGATACCTGATCATTACATTTAGATTCGGGGTTATGTCTTTTAATCACTGACATACAATTATTCTCAATCCCCTGCACCTTCCAACAACTATATATTATATGAGTGCTTGGGCCATTCAGGGTAAAACTCCATAATTTACACAATCAATGCACACATGGATGCATGCCAAACAAGCAGCCACAGTACAAGGAATCTTAAACTCTTCAAACTTATTTTACAATCTCCTTCATATCTGCTCTGCAAAATATATAAACTCTGGATTTCAATACTATGACCCAGGACCAGGTCCAAGCTTAAGTCACTCTGGCCTGGTGTCTTAGAACAGGCCCCAAGTCACTCTGGCCTGGAGTCTTAGAACAGGCCCAAAGTCACTCTGGCTTGGAGTCTTAGAACAGGCCCCAAGTTACTCTGGCATGGAGTCTTAGAACAGGCCCCAAGTCACACTGCCTGACACAGCTGGGAAGCTTGGGCCCCAGGTCTTTGTAGTTCAGAACGACTGCTTGCACTACCCAGAGACACTCAGTCAAGCTTAACATCTGATGTAAGGGGTAGCAGTGGATAATGGAATACCTGGGATGCTATGCTGGGGATGTAAAGAGAGTGAGATGTCAGTCACGGTAACTAAGGATTAGCTGCATGTCAAATCTTCTGTGGGGACATATTGGATTAGAGATATCTGGGGACTTCCATGCTGGGGATAGAGGGAGAGTATAATGTAAGAAGGGACTATGAGGGAAACAGTTAAGTGCACAGTTAAGACTGATGTCAAATTGTGTTGATTGAGGCTTTGAGGGGTGAGAGCGCTGTAATCAGTACATTATTTTTGGGTTGCTCAATAAGGAAACCTTAATCATTCATTTGTACTTGAAATCAGAGGCATAAAGCGAATTATGATATTATTTATCATCTACATGTATGTATGCCATACAAAAGCAGCCAAGCTGCCTTATCAATTCCCAGCCGTATTCCACACAGTCAGAATGCAAAGCCCATCTTTACCACTGCAGCCCTGCATTCGCCCCTGTGCCATGGAGTGTGATTAAGTGTTAAGTTTAGGGATAAATTCGCCACCCATCTGGGTGCTCATAATAAGCAGAAGGGGGGCTATCCAGAACACTGAGGACAGGGTCCCCCGGCCCCATCCCCCAGCTTTCCCTCACACTCCACCCCACCAAAATCCCAAATCTCCACCCCTCAGCCCCAGACTGTGACCCCAGAACCCTAAAAGGTCATGAGAGAGTTGGCTGAGGGGACTGAGGGGGCCGGGGTGGAGGCCAGCTTGCATTCGGTCACCAAAGCACCCCCCTACCCCAGTCCCTTCATTGTTTATTGTCGCCTCAGACTTGGCAGTGAACTTCACAGTTTCCATTGTGACTGTGGCGTGAAGGTGGCTAAGCCCCCCAGGATGATGAAAAGGGGGTTCAGGGTCGAGGCAGAGAAGGCAAACACAAGTAAATCCCTTCATTGGTTGCGTCCTCTATATTTTTCCCTGTGTGGGTTTGTATGTTTTTGTGTGTGAGTGTGTGTGTGTGTGTGTGGGGGGGGTCGCTGAATCCTTAATTGACTCGTCCCATACTATCCCCTCTCCCTGACCCTGGGAACCCCTGCTTGAAGGGGAGAGGCCGACTTTGGAGATAGAAGGATGCCATAGTGAAAATGAACGTCTTTTATGTGCTCTTCACTTTATGTGCTTTCCTGAATGTTTACAGTGTTGATAAGCTCCATTAGGTTAAATGGATAAGATCAATGACCATGCTATAATAAGCATAGAATGCTAAAGGCTTAGTTGTATTATCAGCTCAAGTCACACCACAGGCAGACCCTCTGGTATAGGCTTAAACATGTCTTATTACCAGTGGATATTGCTATAGCCAGCAGCTCTCCCTCTCTCCTTTCACCTTTTCCTTCACTAGCCTCCTTCACTCTTCACTCTTCATCATAGCAGAGGGATAGGCACAGATGATGTCTACTGAATTAGGCCCATGCAGGCAGGCATAACGGATGGAGGGGAGGGGGGTAGAAAGGCCTGTATAAGTATTGGGGTCTGACTCCTAGGCCCAGCTGGGATTGAGGATTGGGGGTGCTGGGGCAGGGGGCTGTGGATTTGGGGACTGACGTCGCAGGGCTGGGCCTATTGTCCCACTAATAGGAGTTAAACTCCCCTCTCTACCCCTCTCCCAGCCCCAACCTTGACTAGCTGCGTGGCACGCTCTTCTTTATGGCTGGTGATGGTGCACCAGCAGATCTGCTCCCAGCATAGCTCCTCTCCTATTGTTTAAACAGCCACTTCTTCATTAATTGCCAGCCAATTTGGCATTAGTGTGTGTGTGAACACGAGACCCTTTTCCCATTGCGCGAATTAATTTACTTCCGCCTACAAGCACTTCCTTACACACCCATGGGTTCGTTCAGCAAGTGTAGGGGGCATTTAAGGACCAATTACAAGGGGTGGCATTGTAGGAATGTGGGCAATGTTGGCAACAGACCAAGCATCCATTATGCAACGTTTTGAGATAACATATTTAGCTTGTCTGTCATTCATCATTCAACAACCATTAAGGGCCTAGTTAATGAAATACATTCTAATGAAAACACACTGTGATAATGAATTCATCAGTATTTTAACACTTGTTATAACTACTTAGAATATGCTCCTAGCATATTTTTTATTTATTTTGGCCAGAGTCTGTATTAAAGTGAAAATCACTTTCCTCAATTTTTCTCACCCCCAGTTTTCTGTAAGTGGGATAGGCTTATACTTCCTTCAGCACTCTCTGGCCATGTAAAAACAGCACAATCAAAATAAGACAGATCCTAAACTTTCCCTTTTTTGCTTTCCCTTTGCCTCAGCCTGAGTTCCTCAGAAACATGTTAGAGAGATGCAGTGGAGTGCATTTTGTCAAAGTAATTGCAACACCGAATCAGGATGACCAAAATGTATTGACGTTGTTGGACAGAAATGGCCTATGTCATCTTGTACTGCTGCTTGTGAAAGAGGCAGTCAACATCAGGTCTCATTGACCACCAGCAGTTGATTGAATGGATTTCACTAGTTCACCAGGAAGTCTAGTTTATCTTTAATTGAAAACAATTCCAGAACGAAGGTTGTTCCATGTTTCGGTATTGTTTCAATTAAACTGATAGATAATGATGGACATGTTTTTCCAACACTGTCTTTAAAATTCACTTTTACACACTTTCTTGATAACTTTCTTTCTTGAGGTTAATAAACCTCAGTGTGTCTTTCTCTTTCTCTTATAAAAGGTTTCATTGTATAGTGAACACAATGTTATTTTCAGTCTCTATACATCCCACCTCAAAGGGCCTTGGGAGAATTATGCTCTCAATGTATGAGACTTGTGGTGTAAATTGTTCTTTCACCAAGCCCATGATACACAGGCAATTTGTTTTGGCAATATTCATCTTATTGACTAGGTGCCCCTGCCGATTAAAATTCCCCAGATAATAAAACGATTCTCATTTACAATGGAAAAAGTTTCGGTAGCCATTACTGGCAACATTGCTCTGCAATATTGCATCAAAACAATGGCCAGTGTTGCCTTTAGGTCTTGCTTAAAGTCCTATAAAATGTAATACATATTGAAGCGCATACCTAAAAACTATATGTCATTCATAACTGCTGTCAAAAAGGGTTGAATACCTGCTTTTCTTATTTGGTCTATGCATGTAATTAACCCACTTTCTTATCCCTCTTACACACAGCAATAACAGCCAGCAGCACTGTTTCTATGCACCAACGTCAGTCTTATCTGTTATATATGAACCCAGGGTGGGTCCAGCCACATAAGAGGTGAAGAAGTGGGGAGGCCAACAGGGAAGGCTATGAGGCTATGGCACAGAGAGCAAATATGTCTGAAGGAACTAAGGCCAAGCTTTTGAGCCTCATGGCAGAGTAGCGCCTTGGCCCTGATTCTACCTCATTGTAGATCTTTGGGATTAACACCCCCAGTCAGAAGGGTGTCTGGTTGAGAGTAGGAGAACACTGTCTGTGCAGGCTGGGGGAGAATGTTTGTGTGTGTGTGTTTGCCTAGGTTTTAGGGGATGTCTAGTAAGGCGGCTGCAGGGGGATTACTGAACACCCAATCCCACACACCACCATACCCCCAAATGAGGTGTGGGGTGGGAGGCAGACAGAGAGGGTCTGTCTGTTTTATGTAAATTAAGGTGTGAGGTCGTCAATCATTGTTTGACCCCAATGTTCAGTCCACCTGGCTGCCCTGTGTCTGACCATGGCCATGAAGGGTAGATGAGTCTGATCTGACCAAATATCCCTGAGATTTCAATACACAAGAGGTAGCCAAAACATTGCCATTTCCCATCCTATAGTTATTGGATTTACAGATATGTTCCTTGCCTGAGTTTAACACTATTTTATGAGAAGTGTAAACATGGTTCTTATGGAAACAGTTACAAACTGCACATCTTGGTTAAAGATGATACAGTGTTTTGAATCAGATGGAGACTTGAACAGCCAATACCTGATTAAGGAATAAATGCATGAGAGGCAATAGTCAGGTTCAGTGGATGAGTCAAATTTACTAGCATGTTCAAGATTAGTATTGAAAAGTTGTATTGGATTATTGTTGTGATGATTATGTGAAGTTTGTTTGATGGATAAGCCATTTTTATTTGATTTATTATTTTTTTTACCTTTATTTAACTAGGCAAGTCAGTTAAGAACAAATTCTTATTTTCAATGACGGCCTAGGAACAGTGGGTTAACTGCCTGTTCAGGGGCAGAACGACAGATTTGTACCTTGTCAGCTCGGGGGTTTGAACTTGCAACCTTCCGGGTCATTAATTGGTATTAAGTGGTGTAATCAGAGAAAATAATGTGGGAGCTGACTAAAGTTAATAACATGAAGCCTGACATGATAAAACACCGTGAGTTCCTGTCCCCAAATTGCCAATAGAGAATTAAACCTGTGCGTAAAAGGAGAGAGAAAAGGCTAGTATCTTTACGCATCGGCTGAATGGTGCATCATACTAGCACACCGTTGAAATCTCTGATCAAACATATGTCAACTTTTGTGCTGATAACACACAATTAATGAAACAAATTGGAATGAAAAACGTTTAAAATAAGTATCTAATGCTCCTGTATTTCACCTTACCCGAATCAATAACAACGTTTATTTTTTTATTTTTTGAAGGCTCTCCATTCTGATTTCCACGCATAATATAAATATTAACACTATAGACATGTATGTTGAAGTTCAAAAGCTTCCCTCCAAAGACACAGTTGTAAATATCCTAACGGTTCCAACTTGGCCATTCATCTTTACGCGCGCCTTAACAGCCCCCATTGATTTCTCTCATTACACCCATGGTATCCCAGAGGCTGCAAACTACACATGTCCCCTAATCGACACCAATGACTTTATGGAAGACATACACAGACGAGATGGAGTTGACAAGAAAGGAAATATAGCTTTTACGCACTGCAATAGGCTAGAGAGTCGGGTGCACACTAAAGACGCATGGCTTCACGTTCACCTCAAATACAGGACATAGTGAGGCTGCATGCTAAAATCATTTCAAAGTCACTTGCAAGTAGCAAGACATTCAGTGGGTTCCGCATTGAATGCATTTACTTGACGTTTACTACCGTTACCCATTCAAAGCTCGAACACTCATCCGTTTAAATATGCAAAGCATTACCTGAAGATATGACCACCAATAGAGAAAGCAGAAAAATCCTCGTCTGGTTCATGTTTTAGTATTAATCCCTTTTAGTTTGAGGTCTAACTATTATAGCAACGTTTTAATAGCGAGCTTCACTCCTTAAAATGTAATAAATAAAATCCAAACAAAATCTCAAAAAATCATTTCCGCAGTTTAAGTTCCACTGTCCAGCGAACGGCTGGCTTCTGGACGCGTTCAAGGCTGCTTTGAGAATGTCCCGTTTTCTATTGTAGAAGGGCCCTCGCGGGGTTCTGGGGCTATTAGTTATGCGTAAGGTATTGTTGTCCCCGCTGACATCCCGGTCAATGAATGGACACTGATACAACAATAGAACTGGCCAGCGGAGACTGGGGCATGTAAACGAACCAATGGCAGGATGGGGGCCAGTCAAAAGGGGTGGCCCCTTCTGCACCCCAAAGCATCACTTGAGGGGACCTGCTATATAGAAGCTCCTAAAACCAAATGTTGTCATAATATGCAGGTCATCATCATTATATTGTCAACCTACAACTCTATACATACACTTTAATGCTGTCATAGTGGTTATTACTGTCAGTTGTGGAGGTGCTGGCAATGACAATGTTACTGGTACTCCAGTAACCACTTTCCAAATTACATTGTGAGCATCTGTAAAAAAAAAAATATATATATATATATATATATATATATATATACAGTGCATTCAGAAAGTATTTAGACCCCTTGACTTTTCCACATTTTATTACATTACAGCTTTATTCTAAAATTGATTTAATAACAAATGTTCCTCATCAATTTCCACACAATACTCAATAATGAGAAAGCGAAAACAGGTTTAGAAATGTATGCAAATGTATTAAAAATTTTAAAAACAGAAATACTTTATTTACATAAGTATTCAGACCCTTGCTATGAGATACAAAATTGAGCTCAGGTGTATCCTGTTTCCATGGATCATCCTTGAGATGTTTCTACAACTTGATTGGAGTCCACCTGTGGTAAATTCAATTGAATGGACATGATTTGGAAAGGCACACACCTGTCTATATAAGGTTCCACAGTTGACAGTGCATGTCAGAGCAAAAACCAAGGTTTTTGAGGTCGAAGGAATTGTCTGTAGAGCGCCGAGGCAGGATTGTATCGAGGCATCGATCTGGGGAAAGGTACCAGCACATTTCTGCAGCCTTGAAGGTCCCCAAGAACACAGTGGCTTCCATCATTCTTCAATGGAAGAAGTTTGGAACCACCAAAACTCTTCATAGAGCTGGCCGCCCGGCCAAACTGAGCAATCGGGGGAGAAGGGCCTTGGTCAGGGAGAACCCGATGGCCACTCTGACAGAGCTCTAGAGTTCCTCTGTGGAGATGGGAGAACCTTCCAGAAGGACAACCATCTCTCCAGCACTCCACCAATCAGGCCTTTATGGTAGAGTGGCCAGACTGAAGCCACTCCTCAGTAAAAGGCACATGACAGCCTGCCTGGAGTTTGACAAAAGTCACCTAAAGGACCCTCAGACCATGAGAAACAAGATTCTCTGGTCTGATGAAACCAAGATTGAACTCTTTGGCCTGTGTTGGGGAATAATCAGAATTAGTTGGTAACATAGGTAAGATGTTTTATATTCATCATATGTTTGTAAGTTACTTCTCATCAGAATGTTTATTTTTGTATAATACTGTGGCCGGGGTTGCAGTTATCTGTTCTATGTCAAGACTAAGTTACTTGGGCCGGAGAGAGGGGAGAGGTCAAGCGTGTATCTCTTGGCTCCACAATGTCTGTGTGCTAGTCAATGTGTCTCTGTGATCTTGTCAAGGAGGGGTGGATTTGATATATGCTTGTTGATATGTGGATTTGGTTTATGGTTCTGAGTTTGAGAAAATAACATAGTTTAGGAGACAAAGCTGAACGATAAATTATGGCCAATGCTGTCTGGCTATGTGTGTCTTTGCTATAAAGGATCTCAGTTGCAATGTGTAAGGGACTCTCAGAGAATTAATTGATAGACACTGAATTGATCTGAGAGTCACAGGGTTGTGATGGAGCTCATATAATTAAAAATTGACTTTGTGATAACTCTGACTTGTGTGTGGTTTGCTCTCATGATTTGGTAAATACAGGAAATTTCCACGACACCTGAATGCCAAGCGTCACATCTGGAGGAAACCTGGAACCATCCCTACGGTGAAGCATGGTGGTGCCAGAATAATGCTGTGTGGATGTTTTTCAGCGGCAGGGACTGGGAGACTAGTCAGGATTGAGGGCAAGATGAACAAAGGAAAGTACACAGATCCTTGATGAAAACCTGTTCCAGAGCGCTCAGGACCTCAGACTGGGGTGAAGGTTCACCTTCCAACAGGACAACGACCATAAGCACACAGCCAAGACAACGCAGGAGTGGATCTGCAGAGAATAATGAGAGAAACTCCCCAAAAACAGGTGTGCCCAGCTTGTAGCGTCATACCTAAGGGACTCGAGGCTGTAATCGCTGCCAAAGATGCTTCAACAAAGTATGAGTAAAGGCTCTGAATACTTATGTAAATGTGATATTTCAGTTTTTTATTTTTAATACATGAGCAAACATTTCTAAAAACCTGATTTTGCTTTGTAATTATGGGGTATTAGGTGTAGATATAAAATGCACTGTATATAAATATATATATATATCCTATATGTTAACACTTAACTTGACACCCAGCATCATAACATGTTATGACACGGTCATAACCATGTCATGTCATAACAGCTGACATAACTTGTCATAACCTGTTATAATATAGTCATAAGACTGTCATGACATATCAAATCAAATGTTATTTGTCACATGCGCCAAATGCAACAGGTGTAGACCAGACAGTAAAATGCTTACTTACAAGCCATTAACCAACAATGCAGTTTTAAGAAAAACAAGTCTTAAAGTATTTACTAAAATAAACTAAAGTAAAAAGAAATAAAGAAAAAAGAAAAGAAATGCAACGCAAATAGTCCAGGTCACCATTTGATGAATTGTTCAGCAGTCTTATGGCTTGGGGTAGAAGCTGTTAAGAAGCCTTTTGGACCTAGATTTGGTGCTCCGGTACCGCTTGCCGTGTGGTAACAGAGAGAACAGTCTATGACTAGGGTGGGTGGATGGCAGGAAACTTGGCCCTAGTGATGTACTGGGCCATACGCACTACCCTCTGTAGTGCCTTGTGGTCGGAGGCTGGTCGGAGGCTGAGCAGTTGCCATACCAGGCCGTGATGCTCTTGATGGTGCAGCTGTAGAGCTTTTTGAGGATCTGAGGACCCATGCCAAATCTTTTCAGTCTCCTGAGGGGGAATAGGCATTGTTGTGCCCTCTTTATGACTGTCTTGGTGTGCTTGGACCATGATAGTTCGTTGGTGATGTGGACACCAAGGAACTTGAAGCTCTCAACCTGCTCCACTACAGCCCCGTCGATGAGAATAGGGGCGTGCTCGGCCCTCTTTTTCATGTAGTCCACGATCATCTCCTTTGTCTTGATCACATTGAGTCAGAGGTTATTATCCTGGCACACCACACATTTATATTTAGACCTGTTGTGACATATAGTACCGTGCAAAAGTTTTAGGCAGGTGTGAAAAAAACGCTGTAAAGTAAGAATGCTTTCAAAAACGGATATGTTAATAGATTATATTCAATTAACTAAATGCAAAGTGAGTGAACAGTAGAACAATCTAAATCAAATCCATATTTGGTGTGACCACCCTTTTCCTTCAAAACAGCATCAATTCATGTAGGTACACTTGCACAAAGTCAGAGGTTTTGTAGGCATATAGTTAGGTGTATAATTAAACAAGTACACCAAACAGGTGCCAACGATCATCAATCCAACATGTAGGTTGAAACACAATCATTAACTGAAACAGAAACAGCTGTGTAGGAGGAATAAAACTGGGTGAGGAACAGCCAAACTCAGCTAACAAGGTGATGTTGCTGAAGACAGTTTACTGTCAAAAGTCATACACCATGGCAAGACTGAGCACAGCAACAAGACACAAGGTAGTTATATTGCATCAGCAAGGTCTCTCCCAGGCTGAAATTTCAAGGCAGACAGGAGTTTCCAGATGTGCTGCCGAAGCTCTTTTAAAGAAGCACAAAGAAACAGACAACGTTGAGGATCGTAAACGCAGTGGTCGGCCAAGGAAACTTACTTCAGCAGATGAAAGACACATCATGCTTACTTCCGTTCGCAATCATGAGATGTCCAGCAGTACCATCAGCTCAGAATTGGCAGAAAACAGTGGGAACCTGGTACACCCATCTACTGTCCAGAGAAGTCTGGTCAGAAGTGGCCTTCATGGAAGACTTGCGGCCAAAAAGCCATACCTCCGACATGGAAACAAGGCCAAGCGACTCAACTATGCACAAAAACATAGGAACTGGGTTGCAGAAATATGGCAGCAGGTGCTCTGGACTGATGAGTCAAATTTTGAAATATTTGGCTGTAGCAGAAGGCAGTTTGTTCACTGAAGGGCTGGAGAGCGGTATACAAATGAGTGTCGGCAGGCAACAGTGAAGCACGGGGGAGGTTCCTTGCAAGTTGGGGTTGCATTTCTGCAAATGGAGTTGGGAATTTGGTCAGAATTAATGGTCTCCTCAATGCTGAGAAGTACAGGCAGATACTTATCCATCATGCAATACCATCAGGGAGGCATCTGATTGGCCCCAAATGTATTCTGCAGCATGACAATGACCCCAAACATACAGCGAAAGTCATAAAGAACTATCTCAGCATAAAGAAGAATAAAGAGTCCTGGAAGTGATGGTATGGCCCCCACAGAGCCCTGATCTCAACATCATCAAGTCTGTCTGGGATTACATGAAGAGAGAGAAGCATCTGAGGCTGCCTAAATCCATAGAATAACCGTGGTTAGTTCTCCAAGATGTTGGGCCAACCTACCTGCCGAGTTCCTTGACTGTGTTAAATGATCATTGTAATTGCACACACATTGATGTCAGACATGCACGTATCCCAATGCTCTGTTGCTGATGACTGGGATGAATGCAGGAGCAAATATCAGGAGCAGGACAAGACACACGCTTTTTGACTGAAGACTGATTGACATAAGGCCATGTACGGCAAAATAATAATGCTGCTTGACAGTGTCATAAAGTGTATTTCCTTGGTCAAAGAAAAGTGACACGGGACAGTCATAATGCTTCATGACAGTGTCATAAAGTGTATTTCCTTGGTCAAAGTAAAGTGACACGGGACAGTCATAATGCTTCATGACAGTGTCATAAAGTGTATTTTCTACAAGCTATTTAAAATATGATGAAAAAACATCACTGTGAAGAATTCATCACAACAACAACAAAGCATTTAAGAAACAAACTTACCTAACCCTTACCTAACCCTAACCTAACCCTAACCTAACCCTAACCTAACCCTAACCCTAACCTAACCCTAACCTAACCCTAACCCTAACCTAACCCTAACCTAACCCTAACCTAACCCTAACCTAACCCTAACCCTAACCGAACCCTAACCTAACCCTAACGAAAGGAAACTTGTTAGCAAGGGAAAAACTCATTTGAATAAATGTGGGTTTTGACACTCTCACTGTACGTAGGTGTCAAAACCAGCCATAAAATAACACAATATATGTCACAACAGGTGTAAATATATGGGTCATGACAGTGTTATGACTATATTATGACATCGTTATGACCGTGTCATAATGTGTTATGGCACTGGGTGTCAAGTAAAGTGTCACCCATACAGGTAGTGAAGTAAGAACATTTAACATGAAATTACAACATAGGTATTGTCATCATGTTTGGTGTTTTTTTTCTCCCCTAAAAAAAATGGATTCTTGATGATGAGAAGGGGAAGCATATACTGCTATGCTTTATCTTGGCCAGGTCGCAGTTGTAAATGAGAACTTGTTCTCAACTAGCCTACCTGGTTAAATAAAGGTGAAATAAAAAAAATATTGTACTGCAGCTTTACTAAAAACACAGTCATAGTAGCTAGGTCTGTTCAATGAAGACCATTCACCAACTCAAATAATCTCATCATCTCAACTCCACCAGCCTCAAAGAAGTTCTCAACCTTGGGTACAATAACGAATGTTTAAATAGAAAAACACATTCAGCCACCCTCTGCCCCAACGGTCCTCACTATGGAGTTGTAAAGGAAGGGGCTCCATTACCCAAGCTGCTGGAATGCGGTGCGGCTCACAGCAGGACAGACCAGCCAATTAACAGGCATCAGCCCCCCTAACACACACAATACGCACCCCTCTTAAGAGAGAACAACAGGCTAGTAGCAGCGTGCTATTCATTAGGTGGTCTTCTGTTCATATAAAGGGATCTAATTGGGGATCGGTCCAAGTGGGAATGGCCTGGTCTATTATGAAGGAGATATCAACATGCAAAACAAGGATCTGGGAGGAGAATGAGATGCATGTTTTTTAGCCATCTGAGGGAAGAGGCATAGATCCTACCTACACACACAGTTTTTGTTATCTTCTTAACTAGCTCATTAGTAAGTAGCTCAGTGACTGTTCCTATCCTAATCCCCCTGGTTCTCACCATCATTAAACCATCAAAAATGATCTGATCATCTGGTCACTCATCCTACTCTATAATCAAGCTTATGTTCCCATGCTCCCCACCCACAGTACAATTTTATTAAACTCACCATACAATTGTAGTCCCCATTTTTTTTTTTTTAACACATCTTGAACACCAAATATAATGTTTTACACAGTCTGGTAAGGGAGTGAAGGTGGTCATGCTTGCCAATTATACTGGACAGCATCAATCAACTGTCCCCCATGGGCTCGTTAAAACTATACTACAGCTGTATCAGCATCTCATATCATACATTCTCCTAATCTGGCCATTAAAGTTGCTAGGGAGATAGAAAGGTTAGAGGACATGAAAAAAATATATAATAATCAGGGGTCTGGTCCAACTGGGAATGTCCTGAGATATATACATGCAGAGTCAGAGAGAAAGAGACAAACATGTCTACCCATTCCAGGTTCTTTGAAAGGGTATAGACATAGTCCTCCCTCAGCCCCCCTTGTGATTTTCATAGCTAACTCATTAGGCAGCCCAATTCTGATATTTTTCCCCCACTAAATGGTCTTTGACCAATCACATCAGATCTTTCACATCAGCTCTTTTTCAGAGCTGATCTGATTGGTCAAAAGACCAATTAGTGGAAAATAAATATCAGAATTGCGCTGCCTGTCTAAAAGCAGCTTTTGTGATTTCTCATAATCACCCTGGTTCTTCTCACCACCATTAAATCAGTTCTTACTGAAAATGTACCTTCATCTGCTGAGCCCAGTATGTTTAAATCTACATACTGCAAGTATCATATGGTGTCAATGTGTACATAACGTTTTGTAGACTTGTAGTAAAGCCTATCAGGCTATACTGTGCAACATCACTCAAATATCCCTCATTGACAATAAACCTCTGTATGATGCAGTTAGTTTAAGAACAAAACACCTAACGTCATATATTACTGAAATTGGTCAAATTCATATTTTGTAGCACATACACTTCTGTATATGTTATCACAAATTAAAGAAATTCAGCGCTTCAGAATGAAGTTACTTAGGATTCAACATTCAAATTACAGGGATGCTCAACACTCAACAAACTGACATGAACCTTCAATCTGTGCATCAGACGATGTGAATCAGTAATCTTACCCTACAGGTACATCAGCTTATAGCCTATGATATTTCACCCAAGAGAAAATGGCAAATGTGAATCTTATCCTCCATAGTATGCATACAGAGACTAATAGAGTTATTCCCAGGCCTCTGTGGTTAAACAGTGTGCAGTAAGCATGGCTGTATTGAGAGCCCTTTGTAGCTCATTGTCCGCCCAGCAGTAGCGAAGCTTTATCCTATTAGCCACATAATGGGGTTTAGGGTTTCACATAGTGACGATCACAGTGGTCTAATCTGAGCTGGCCTGGCAAGACCTCCTCTCACTGCATGCATACGGCTCAGATTTTTACACCATTCCTCTCTACAAGGCTTGTGGTCATGGAGGAAATAGGACGGAGAGGAGTAGAGATAAAGATAAAGATTATTTGCTTCCCCACCTTTGTCTTTTCCCTGTTTCCATTTTAGAAAAACACTGTTTCCTGCAGCAGACTTGTCCTTGACTACACAATGTACCAGAAACTACATTCCATTTCATGGAATAGTACGTCGTCAGAAAATAAACAAGCTGAGGCATATAAAGAAGACCGAAAAAACAGGGGAAAAACAACCCCAACACATTTCGTGCCCAACCGCCAGGGAAAAAGGACAACTTTGATATATGTTCTTGAAATAAAGGTGTCATGTACAGACTTATACTGACTGTGGAATAAAAAGGTCCATGGCAACTGGACCAGATGAATTGGTTTGGAATGTATACCCCACTGGGCTGTTACAACTACTGTACAATGTAGATCAGACAGAGCTTTACTGTACGATGACACCGCTACCTAACCTTATGCAGGATATGATGATCTCATACGGACTATACATAGTTCCCACATACGCTGCTTTTCCTTCACTCTGCGGTCCAACTCATCCCAAAACATCTTAACTGGGTTGTGGCCGGGTGATTGTGGAGGGCAGGTCATCTGATGCAGCACTCTCCTTCTTGGTCAAATAGCCCTTACACAGCCTGGAGGTGTGTTGGGTCATTGTCCTGTTGAAAAACAAATGATAGTCCCACTAAGCGCAAACCAGATGGGATGGCGTATCACTGCAGAATGCGGTGGTAGCCATGCTGGTTAAGTGTGCCTTGAATTCTAAATAAATCAGTCACCAGCATAGCACCCCCACACCTCCTCCATGCTTCACGGTGGGAACCACACATGCAGAGATCATCCGTTCACCTACTATGCGTCTCACAAAGACACAAGTTTGGAACCAAAAATCTCAAATTTGGACTCATCAGACCAAAGGACAGATTTCCACCGGTCTAATGTCCATTGTTCGTGTTTCTTCGCCCAAGCCAGTCTCTTCTCCTTATCGTTGTCATTTAGTAGTGGTTTCTTTGCAGGAATTGACCATGAAAGCCTGATTCACACAGTCTCCTCTGAACAGTTGATGTTGAGATGTGTCTGTTACTTGACAGACTCTGTGAAGCACTTATTTTTTGGGCTGCCATTTCTGAGGTGCAGTTAACTCTAATGAACTTATCCTCTGCAGCAGAGGTAACTCTGTGTTTTCCTTTCCTGTGGCAGTCCCCATGAGAGCCAGTTTCATCATAACTCTTGAAGGTTTTTGCGACTGCACTTCAAGAAACTTCAAAAGGTCTTGACATTTTCTGGATTGACTGGCCTTCATGTCTTAAAGTAATGATGGACTGTCATTTCTCATTGCTTATTTGAGCTGTTCTTGCCATAATATGGTCTTTTACCAAATAGGGCTG
The DNA here is from genome assembly GCF_018296145.1 of Oncorhynchus tshawytscha. Lineage (NCBI taxonomy): Eukaryota > Metazoa > Chordata > Actinopteri > Salmoniformes > Salmonidae > Oncorhynchus > Oncorhynchus tshawytscha. The sequence continues at coordinate 14,680,112 of NC_056451.1, read as the reverse complement.
TCTTCTGTATACCATCCCTACCTTGTCACAACACAACTGATTGGCTCAAACGCATTAAGGAAAGACATTCCATACAAATACAATTTTAAAGCAAACCGGTGTGCTGCCCTATGGGACTCACAATCACAGCCAGATGTGATACAGCCTGGAATCAAAACCAGGGACTGTAGTGACACCTCTTCCACTGAGATGCAGTGCCTTAAACTGCTCCCGAGTGGAGCAGTGGTCTAACACTTGTTTGGTTACTACATGATTCCATAATTCTGATGTCTTCACTATTATTCTACAATGTAGAAAATAGTAAAAAATAAAATGAGTAGGTGTGTCCAAACTTTTGACTATTAATATATACACAGTGAGGGAAAAAAAGTATTTGATCCTCTGCTGATTTTGTACATTTGCCCACTGACAAAGAAATGATCAGTCTATAATGGTAGGTTTATTTGAACAGTGAGAGACAGAATAACAACAAGAAAAAAACAGAAAAACACATGTTAAAAATATTATACATTTCTTTGCATTTTAATGAGGGAAATAAGTATTTGACCCCTCTACAAAACATGACTTAGTACTTGGTGGCAAAACCCTTGTTGGCAATCAGAGGTCAGATGTTTCTTGTAGTTGGCCACCAGGTTTGCACACATCTCAGAAGGGATTTTGTCCCACTCCTCTTTGCAGATCTTCTACAAGTCATTAAGGTTGAGGCTGATGTTTAGCAACTCGAACCTTCAGCTCTATGGGATTAAGGCTAGGCCACTCCAGGACCTTAATGCGCTTCTTCTTGAATCACTCCTCTGTTGCCTTGGCCGTGTGTTTTGGGTTATTGTCATGCTGGAATACCCATCCACGACCCATTTTCAATGTCCTGGCTGTGGGAAGGAGGTTCTCACCCAAGATTAGACAGTACATGGCCCCGTCCATCGTCCCTTTGATGGGGTGAAGTTGTCCTGTCCCCATAGCAGAAAAACACCCCCAAAGCATAATGTTTCCACCTCCATGTTTGACGGTGGAGATGGAGTTCTTGGGGTCAAAGGCAGCATTCCTCTTCCAAACACATTGTGTTGAGTTGATGCCAAAGAGCTCCATTTTGGTCTTATCTGACTACAACACATTCACCCAGTTGTCCTCTGAATCATTCAGATGTTCATTGGAAAACTTCAGATGGGCATGTATATGTGCTTTCTTGAGCAGGGGGACCTTGCGGGCGCTGCAGGATTTCAGTCCTTCACTGCGTAGTGTGTTACTATTTTGTTTTATTTTGCACATCGAGCCCAATTTTTCAGTTTTTGATTTGTTAAAAAAGTTTGAAATATCCAATAAATGTCGTTCCACTTCATGATTGTGTCCCACTTGTTGATTCTTAACAAAAAAATACAGTTTTATATCTTTATGTTTGAAGCCTGAAATGTGGCAAAAGGTCGCAAAGTTCAAGGGGGCCGAATACTTTCGCAAGGCACTGTATTTTGTGTTTCTTCCATTTGCGAATAATCGCACCAACTGTTGTCACCAAGCTGCTTGGCGATGGTCTTGTAGCCCATTCCAGCCTTGTGTAGGTCTACAATCTTGTCCCTGACATCCTTGGAGAGCTCTTTGGAAACTGATTGCAATATTGATTGCTTCTGTGGACAGGTGTCTTTTATACAGGTAACAAACTGAGATTAGGAGCACTCCCTTTAAGTGTGCTCCTAATCTCAGCTCGTTACCTGTATAAAAGACACCTTGGAGCCAGAAATCTTTCTGATTGAGAGGGGGTCAAATACTTATTTCCCTCATTAAAATGCAAATCAATTTATAACATTTTTGACATGTGGTTTTCTGGATTTTGTTGTTTTTATTCTGTCTCACTGTTCAAATAAACCTACCATTAAAATTATAGACTGATAATTTCTTTGTCAGTGGGCAAACGTACAAAATTAGCAGGGGATCAAATACTTTTTTCCCCTCACTGTGTGTGTGTTTATATATATATATATATATATATACATACATACATATACACACACATTTTTGTAATATACACACAAATAAACAATATTTGCGGCTTTATCTTGCCTGAAAGCTTTTCAAAGATGAATCAGAGAATACTATTTGGGGATGTAATTTAGAGCAGCTCTAATACTACGGTTAGGCATAGAGAAAATCATAATGTACATTAAATCACAAGAAAACTGAGCTTTGGGGAATCTGTGTATTTTCTTCTATAAAACAAGACATTTACAACTGAAGTCACATCCATATAAATTACAACAGCAAACACAATATATTTTAAATACAGATCTCCTTCATTCCTTTGCTCACTTGACCAATAAAAGAACAGACAATATAAATGTCCCTTATATTCACTTGCAGTCAGATGCATTGAAATAGCAGCCATAAATGTAACATTGCCTACGTTGGGGAACAAATCTACCTGCATTATTTTTTAAATCTAATTCTGGGCTGGGAAATCTTAAATTATAAACCATTTTATCAACCTACTACTAGCCATACAGTTCACTACTTTTGACCAGAGCCAAATAGGGTGTAATTTGAGACGCTGATGATAACTCAGTCTTAGCTTTTAAACAGCATTCCGTCTTGGGTCTCCTTTACGTTATGACCACTGATCGGTCATTTGAATAAACAGGTTCCCACCATGTTATTACTAAAGACATGTCAATTCCAAGACCAGGGTTGTCTTAACCTGTTCAAGCCCAATTCCACTGCCAATGGCTAGAACTGGACTCTGTGTGCCCTACTGCCCTCTACTGGTTGAGAATGCTCAATGCTTCGCTCCAGTCTGTATATCCCTGTTGACTGGATGGCTGTGTGCAAACAATGTCTCTCTTGTACTTTAATGATATATGGGTACAATATCACACAATGATATCAGTGCCATCTGAAATATCTCACCCTAAGGTTAAGACTAAAATATGAGATATGAAAATTGTTCTCCATACAACTTCACATCCCTAGTTGTAATTAGGCAGAACACAAGGTATTCTCTCGTGACGCTGCTATATAACACTGCAAGAACAAAAACAAGGTATGACGGTAACAGAGGCATTTAACAGTGTGACATGAAATTGAAAGAAAATGAAAAATCCATTGTGCAATTGATATGCTTTCATATACAAAGCTGAACAAATAAAGGGTTAAAATATAAGGGGAAGGCCTCACAGGTATTGTACATGGAAACAAGAAGCTAGTAGGTAAGTATGGGTTCCACGGTGAAGTACCTTCCTCTCTTTAAATCCTTCCACTCAAGTGGATCTTCTGAAGTTCTTTAATCTCTGCCAACAATTCATAACATACTGCCTAAATGTGTGGTGAATAACTGTGTGGTAAATGAAAAATTGGTGATGTGTGACTAAAGATCCATCACAGTCATTCCTTGACCATCCTCCCAGACAAATCACTCCCGTTTAACATGGGAAAAGAGGTGAGAGATGAGGTAAATAAGCATAAAACGTGAGAAAACACATGACATCGTACATATCATAATAAATCCCCCTTCCACACGTTTATATTTTTTTCTTCTGTCAGAAACTTTTCTGGTACAAATACCTCGATCACTGACCATCAGTTCTTGAACTGAGAACCCCCAATCACACTTCAAATTCACAAGAACAGTACAGGGAATTAAAAACACAATACAACTGATAAATCTTGTATGTGATATGTATGTGTGTCCGTGTATGAAAAGTCCTTCCTGGTTGTGACTTGTGGATTATCCTTGACTGTCAATGTCTGTTCCCAGTCACACCCTCCCTCCACTTCCTGCCTAACATAATGTTGCAGGCATAGAGATGCCTGTGCAGAGTTCCCAGTTCCGAAAATACTGTATCCCTGAAAACTGGATGTTAGCATTTTCTGGTGATTCTACATAGGCTATTTCCTGCCTTACCCAAAGTTTGACCATAGCTCCATTCCACACCATGAGCTGGAAAGCACACACACTAAGGAAACCATAGTGATAGCGATCAAACCATTACATTGCTGATCCACACTGCTACCATCTGCTCCCAAAACCGAGTTAACATCCTCATCTCCTAAAATCAATAGGAAACAACATCCTTTCCCAGTCGACATCCTCCTTTCCCAGAGTTGACATCATCCCCTCGCAGGTTTGACATAATCCTCTCCCAGAGTTGACATCATCCTTTCCCAGAGTTGATATCTTTTCCGGAGTTGACATCATCCTCTCCCAGGTTTGACATCATCCTCTCCCAGGTTTGACATCATCCTTTCCCAGTCAACATCCTTTTTTAGTTGACATAATTCTCTCCCAGAGTTGACATATTCCTCCCTAAGTCAATAATCAACAACCCCCTCTCCCAGAGTAAACATCCTCGTTTGGATTGGCTGAGACTTGAAGTGGTCTCATCCCAATGTTAGACTTTACCACCAATGTCCAGTTGACAGAATTCTTTCCAGAGAGTGAAAAATAGCAAGAGAGGCATGAAATGCCTAAAAGTTTTGACTGACTGAGTGATTGGCATGTACCCTTGCAATGTAAAGTATGTGTTACAGTTCGATGATATTGGCACTTCCCATCACATCAAGAATCACTAGACATCTCCCACTCTTATGAGATTTTCTGTCTGAAAGCAAAGCAATGCAAGTTATAGAATATGTTCAAATTGAATGCATAGATTGCAGGTCGGTAATATTCCTTACAAATTGCATACATATGAAATGCATGGTTTATGACCTACAAACCAGTATGAGTTATATTGGTGAGGCAGAGACCATGTATATACGAGCAATGAGCAAAGTCCAAGGGGGCTGGGTTGTATGTACAGTACCAGGTCCAATAATCCCTGTAGCTAAACTATCGGCCGAGAGGGTTGTGTTTAGTTGTTGAGGAAGCGGTCCAAAGTCCAGTTGCACAATGAAAATGAATTGAAGGTCAAATGTAGATATCTGGTTCACACAAACAAGGACAGTGAGGTACAGTTGCACAGTTGGGGGGCTTTTATAGTGTGGCCAGGCTGTGCTAGGGGCAGCACAGCAAATAAGTCCAAAGTGAAAGGTGAAGGCAGAATTTTCTGTCTGTTGTTTTCTATCTAGCTTTTCTCATCTACTCTTCTTGGCAGCTGGGTATCAGTGTTCCAAGGGAGCGGAGGCAGCAGCGATGGGGGTGGATCTGGATTGGAGTGGGTGGAGGCTGCAGGCTAGAGGTGGTATCAGCACTCGAGGGGCAGCAGGAAGCTCCGTCTGCAGTCCACAGCCTTGGGGCTAGGTGGCTGGGCTCGCTTCCTGCGGAGCTCCCCGCGCCCCAAGGAGCCACTCAGCCGTTGGTACGCAGCCTTGTATTTCTTATCAAACGCAGCTAAAAGACAGAGAAAGTGCTGTAAGCAATAAGCCTGGTTGGTCTGAAACTATACTGAAGTTCTAGTACTCCAACTGTGTTTAAAGTGTCTTAAAAAGGCTGCTTACCAACGTGATCTCTACCCATGGCAGCCAGTGTGAGGAAGAGCATCTCTCTGTACAGACTCCTGGACAAACAACACAAAGTACTATCGATCACAATTGTGCAATCACATAACCAAAACATTGCCTTGACAAAGTAGAGTATTCATACCCCTCGACTTATTCCACATTATGTTGTGTTACAGCCTGAAGTCAAAATGGATTAAATTGATTTTTTTCACCCATCTACACACAATACCCAATAATGACAAACTGAAACCATGTTTAGAAATGTTTGCCAATATATTGAAAATTAAATACAGAAATCTCATTTTCATAAGTATTCATGCCCCTGAGTCAATACTGTGTAGAAGCATTTTTGGCAGCGATTACAGCTATGAGTCTTTCTAGGTAAATCTCAAAGCGCTTTCCACACCTGGATTGTGCAACATTTGCTCATTCTTTTCAAAATTCTTCAAGATCTGTTAAGTTCGCTGATCATTGCTAGACAACCATTTTCAGGTCTTGCCATAGATTTTCAAGTAGATTTAAGTCAAAACTAACTCGGCCACTCAAGAACATTCACTGTCTTCTTGGTAAACAACTCCAGTGTATATTTGGCCTTGTGTTTTAGGTTATTATCCGGCTGAAAGGTGAATTCCTCTCCCAGTGTCTGGTGAAAAGCAGACAACCAGGTTTTCCTCTGTGCTTAGCTCCATTCCATTTATTTTTTATCCTGAAAAACTCCCCAGTCCTTAATGATTACAAGCATACCCACAACATGATGCAGCCACCACTATGCTTGAAAATATGGAGAGTGGTACTCAGTAATGTGTTGTATTGGAGTTGCCTCAAACATAACACTTTGTATTCAATACAAAAGTGAACTGCTTTGCCACATTTTTTGCAGTATTACTTTAGTGCCTTGTTGCAAATAGGATGCATGTTTTGGAATATTTGTATTATGTACAAACTTCTTTCTTTTCACTCTGTCAATTAGGTTAATATTGCACAGTAACTACAATGTTGTTGATCCATTCTCTGTTTTTTCCTATCACAGCCATTAAACTCAAACTGTTTTAAAGTCACCATTGGCCTCATGGGAAAATCCCTGAGTGGTTTCCTTTCTCTCTGACAACTGAGTTAGAGAGGACGCCTGTATCTTTGTGGTGACTGGGTTTACTGATACACCTTCCAAAGTGTAATTATTAACTTCATCAAGGATATTCAATGTCATATTTTAAATATTTACCCATCTACCAATAGGAGCCCTTCTTTGCGAGGCATTGCAACACCTCCCTGGTCTTTGTTGTTTAATCTGTGTTTAAAATTCACTGCTCAACTGAGGGACCTTACAGTATGTGTGGGGTACAGAGATGAGGTACCAAAAATCATGTTAAACACTATTCATTCAACATTTTTACTCATGAACTTATTAGCCTGTATAAACACAACATGCAACAATTTCAATGATTTTACTGAGTTACAGTTCATATAAGGAAATCAGTCAATTGAAATAAATAAATTAGGCCCTAATTTATAGATAGGCCCACCCACTGGGGAGCTAGGCCCAGCCAATCAGAATGAGTTTTTCCCGACAAAAGGGCTTTATTACAGACAGAAATACTCCTCAGAAGTTGGATGTGGAGGTCCTGGGCAGGAGTGATTACATGTGGTCTGCGGTTGTGAGGCCGGTTGGACGTACTGCCAAATTCTCTAAAACGATGTTGGAGCCAGCTAATGGTAAAGAAATTAACATTCAATTCTCTGGCAACAGTGGACATTCCTGCAGTCAGCATACCAATTGCACCCTCTCTCAAAACTTGAGACATCTGCGGCATTGTGTTGTGTGACAACGGCACAGTTTAGAGTGGCCTTTCATTGTCCTGGGCACAAGGTGCACCTGTGTAGTGATTATGCTGTTTAATCAGCTTCTTGATAGTCTTTCCACCTGACAGGTGTGGCATATCTTGTCAAAGGAGAAATGCTCAATAACAGGGATATAAACAAATTTGTGCTCAACATTTTAGAGAAATTTGCTTTTGTGCATATAGATAATATCTGGGATGGTTTATTTCAGCTCATGAAACATGGGACCAACACTTTACATGTTGTGTTTATTTTTTGTTCAGTATATTTAGGCTTGCCATAACAAAGGGATTGAATACTTATTGACTGAAGACATTTCAGCTTTTCATTTTTAATTCATTTGTCGAATTTTCGAAAAACTTTGACATTATGTGGAATTGTGTGTAGGGCAGTTACAATTTTTTTTAAATTTCATCCATTTAACGTTTTGTACAACAAAACGTTGAAAAAGTCAAGGGGTGTGAATAATTTCTGAAGACACTATTACTCACACAAACGAAAAAATGTAATCAACAACTGATGATTCAGAGGCCATTTCCTGAACTCACCTTTGTATCTTGGGCGTGCCTGGTTGCTTAGCAATGGTTTCCAGGAAGAGGGTGATTCCCTTGTGTATCTCGTTCATGCCGACCCAGCGCAGCACTTCCTCCAGGAAGGCCAGGGTGAAGGGGTGGTTGTGCCTCCGCCAGCTGTGGTTCCGCATGGGTACGCCACCTGAAAGAGGGAGAGAGAAAGAGAGAGATATGTAATTCATGAAAGGATCTTAACCTGTATCATCTGAGTATTTCCTTGTGAATAACGTGTGTATCTTACTGTGTATCCTCCACAGGATGTAGAGGGGGGGCCAGTGGTCTGTGTCAGGGGTCAGTGTGTCCCACAGCAGCCTCACCCTCACTGCTGAGTTCTCTGAAGTCTGACATACACACAGACAGGAGCTCAACATTAGAATGAGGACATTATGTATTGTAATATACTAATGCTAATAATTCATCACTAGGCCCCAAGAGAAGCCTGGGAGCAGAGTTACCTGTGCTAGTTGGTTGGCCAGCGGTGAGGAGCGAACCAGCTGCAGCAGGTTGCTGGGCAGGCCCAGGCGATGGAAGTACCACACTAGGTTCCAGAAGATGATGGAGTGGCTGTCCAGGAGCTGGCCCTGTGCCAGCACCGCCTCGCCCTCGTTCTCCAGCAGGCTCTCAAGCTCCTTGCGCAGCACCAATGGGCTCAGGTAGGCCACCGTCACCTGGGGAGACTCGCCCACCGATGAACCCTGGAGTCAATAACACATTAACTGTGGTTATAGCAAGACTGAATATTTCCCAGAAGCCAACAGATAAAGATGAGAAATAAACCAGTGTTGGTAGAGTACCATGGTAGCGCTGCTGCTCTCAGAATAACTGCTGGTCTCAGAACTGGAGTCCTCACTCACACCGTTGTGACCCAGGATGGCCTCCTGGCCACCAGGGGGCTTGGCTGCACTCTCCACCTCCTCCTCCGTGTTCCAGTTGGTACGTTCCAGGCTGTGGTGAGTGCTTTGTTAGTCAAAATGAAAGGATTGGGTGATAAAAAAGTTTAACGTTCATTCAGTTTAAGAATCATACAGTCCTCACCATACATGACACAGTCCTCTCCATACATGACACAGCCCTCACCATACATGACACAGTCCTCTCCATACATGACACAGCCCTCACCATACATCACACAGCCCTCACCATACATCACACAGCCCTCACCATACATCACACAGCCCTCACCATACATGACACAGTCCTCTCCATACATGACACAGCCCTCTCCATACATGACACAGTCCTCTCCATACATGACACAGCCCTCACCATACATGACACAGCCCTCACCATACATGACACAGCCCTCACCATACATGACACAGCCCTCACCATACATGACACAGCCCTCACCATACATGACACAGCCCTCACCATACATGACACAGCCCTCACCATACATGACACAGCCCTCACCATACATGACACAGCCCTCACCATACATGACACAGCCCTCACCATACATGACACAGCCCTCACCATACATGACACAGCCCTCACCTTTGGGGCAGCAGGGTAGCCTAGTGGTTAGAGCGTTGGACTAGTAACCGAAAGGTTGCAAAAAATCCCTGAGCTGACAAGGTACAAATCTGTCGTTCTGCCCCCGAACAGGCAGTTAACCCAATGTTCCTAGGCCGTCATTGAAAATAAGAATTTGTTCTTAACTGACTTGCCTAGTAAAATAAAGGTAAAATAAAAATAAAAATAAACACATTACACAGTCCTCACCATTTGTATTTAGACAGTAAAACTGTAGCTTCACTTTCCAAATACATAAGGTGAGGACTGTACATGGCCCTGAATAGACAGATTGAATAAGAATAGGAGTCAAAATGAAGGGATTTTGACTTCTACGGGCCCTGGTCAAAAGTAGTGCACTATATAGGGAATAGGGTGCCATTTGGGACACACACAAATGTTAGGGTGATGTTATGATGAGAGGAGTAGTCCTACCTGCTGATGGGTCCTAGGACACAGATCTCAGCGTTGAGAAGGGGGACGAAGGTGGTCGAGCAGAAGGGACAGCTGGAGTTGAGGTTGGAGTCGTCAGACGTCCACCCGGCCATTATCTCCTCATCATAGACCAGGGAGTTACAGCTCCGACACAGGGAGCAGCTCGACATCAACACCTGTAGTCCCGCTCCCTCTTGGTTGGTGTCCCAGGACTTGCGGAGAGGAAAGGCCAAATTGGTGGTGTCAGGGAGGTCAACGTCACTCCCCACCGACAGAGAACTCTACAGAGGAAAAGGATGGTGGAACATTAAGCATGTTTTGACAGGTTTGATAACTCTCCCTACATCTACAAATGCATTTTACCACAGTAAACTAAATCAGATGGCCAATACAGTGTAGTTACACTATAAGCTACAACAACCCACATGTTGTCCCCTCACCTCAGAAGTAGCATTGTAGAGCCTCTCCTTAGCCTTCAGTAGGCTCTCAGCCACCTTTCGGGACTGTCTCTGTTCTGACACCCGGCTCACAGGCCCGTTTTCTCCCCCCGAGCGCCGGGCGTCTACACTGGCGGCCCGCCGCCCCGAGACTCGATGGCGAGTAGGCGTGAGCAGCTGCTGCAGTTTCCCCGTCAGGCTGCCCCGACTCCGTGGTGACACATTGTTGTAGTTCTCGTCCACGACCTTGCGGCTCACAGTGTCTCTAGGCCCAGGTGGCCTACATTGAGAACAGAGGAATGGGAGATATACTCTTATAGTATATCAAAGCGATATTCAAACTGTAATCCAAAAACATACCAGAACATATCAGTCCCAGCTTCTCCACTCCCTCACCTGCCATCTCTCTCCCCAGGCTGGCAGCTGCAGTCAGGGTCAGAGTTGGCCATCTCGGCACAGTCTTTGTAGAAGGTGGACAGGCACACCTGGTCGCGGCGCACCAGGACACCACCAGGGGGAAAGGGAGAAGGGGTGGAGGTGTCTCGTGGCCCCACGGGGGGTTTACGGGAGGCGGGATCGCTGCAGCCATTGGCACCTGCGTTCCGGAGCACCGCCTTCATTGAGAGCTTAGACTCTGTGGGGTGGAAATTGTTAGGAGGGTGGTTCCCAAACAGACACAGCTGTTTGATGAGAGTGTTGTGTTACACTAAACCAAATCCAATGCGCCAAATACAACAAAATACCGTGAAATGCTTACTCGAAAGCCCTTAACCAACAATGTAGTTAAAGAAATAGAGTTAAGAAATTATTTACTAAATAAAGTAACAATAAAATAACAATAACGAGGCTATATATATTGGGGTACCGGTACCGAGTCAATGTGCGGGGGTACAGGTTAGTCGAGGTAATTTGTACATGTAGATCCTGGTAAAGTGACTATGCGTAGATAATAAACAGCGAATAGACAGTGTAAAAACAAAGGGGGAGTGGGGGTGTCAATGGAAATAGTCAGAGTGGCCATTTGATTAATTGTTCAGCAGTCTTATAGCTTGGGGGTAGAAGCTGTTAAGGATGTTTTTGGACCTAGACTTGGTGCTCTGGTACCGCTTGCCATGTGGTAGCAGAGAGAACAGTCTTTGACTTGGGTAACTGGAGTCTTCGACCATTTTTTGGGCCTTCCTCTGACACTGTTTGCTTAGGGGGAAAAGGCGGTGTCATGCCCTTTTCACGACTGTCTTGGTGTGTTTCGACCATGATAGTTTGTTGGTGGTGTGGACACCAAGGAACTTGAAACTCTCGACCTGCTCCACTACAGCCCCGTCGATGTCAACAGGGGAGTGTTATGCCCTCCTTTTCCTGTAGTCCACGATCAGCTCCTATGTCTTGCTCACACACACACACTGCCATGTCTGTCACCTTCTCCCTATAGGCTGTTTCATCACTGTTGGTGATCAGGCCTACCACTGTTGTGTCATCAGCAAACTTAATGATGGTGTTGGATTTGTGCTTGGCCATGCAGTTGTGGGTGAACGGGGAGTACAGGAGGGGACTAAGCATGCACCCCTGAGCGGCCCCCGTGTTGAGGATCAGCGTGGCAGATGTGTTGTTGCCTACCCTTACCACCTGGGGGCGGCCTGTCAGGAAGTCCAGGATCCAGTTGCAGAGGAAGGTGTTTAGTCCCAGGGTCCTTAGCTTAGTGATGAGCTTTATGGGAACTATGGTGTTGAACGCTGAGCTGTAGTCAATGAACAGCATTCTCACATGTGTTCCTTTTGTCCAGGTGGGAAATGGCAGTGTGGAGTGCAACTGAGATTGCATTGTCTGTGGATCGGATGGGTCAGTATGCAAATTTGAGTGGGTCTAAGGTTTCCAGGATGATGGTGTTGATGTAAGCCATGACCAGCCTTTCAAAGTACTTCATGGCTACCGATGTCAGTGCTACGGGGCGGAAGTCATTTAGGCAGGTTAACGTCGTGTTCTTGGGCACAGGGACTATGGTGATCTGCTTGAAACATGTAGGTATTACAGACTTGGTCATGGAGAGGTTGAAAATGTAAATCAAGACACTTGCCAGTTGGTCCGTGCATGCGTTGAGTACACGTCCTGGTAATCCATATGGCCCAAAGGCCTTGTGAATGTTGACCCGTTTAAAGGTCTTGCTCACATTGGCTACGGAGAGTGTTATCACACAGTCGTCTGGAAAAGCTGGTGCTCTCATGCATGCTCCAGTGTTTTTTGCTTTGAAGTGAGCATGAAAGGCATTTAGCCCATTTGGTAGGCTCGCGCCATTGGGCAGCTCGCGGCTGGGTTTCCCTTTGTAGTTTGTAATAGTTTGCCAGCCCTGCCATATCCAACGAGCGTCAGAGCTGGTGTAGTAGGATTCAATCTTTATCCTGTATTGTTGCTTTGCCTGTTTGATGGTTCGTCTGAGGGCATAGGGGGATTTCTTATAAGCATCCGGATTAGTGTCCTGCTCCTTGAAAAAGGCTGCATTTAACTCGGTGCAGATGTTGCCTGTAAATCCATGGCTTCTGGCTGGGATATGTACATATGGTCACTGTGGGGATGACGTTGATGAAGCTGGTGACTGAGTCGGTGTACTCCTCAATGCCATTATACACTGCTCAAAAAAATAAAGGGAACACTAAAATAACACATCCTAGATCTGAATGAATGAAATATTCTTATTAAATACTTTTTTCTTTACATATTTGAATGTGCTGACAACAGAATCACACAAAAATTATCAATGGAAATCAAATGTATCAACCCATGGAGGTCTGGATTTGGAGTCACACTCAAAATTAAAGTGGAAAACCATACTACAGGCTGATCCAACTTTGATGTAATGTCCTTAAAACAAGTCAAAATGTGGCTCAGTAGTGTGTGTGGCCTCCACGTGCCTGTATGACCTCCCTACAACGCCTGGGCATGCTCCTGATGAGGTGGCAGATGGTCTCCTGAGGGATCTCCTCCCAGACCTGGACTAAAGCATCCGCCAACTCCTGGACAGTCTGTGGTGCAACGTGGCATTGGTGGATGGTGCGAGACATGATGTCCCAGATATGCTCAATTGGATTCAGGTCTGGGGAACGGGCGGGCCAGTCCATAGCATCAATGCCTTCCTCTTGCAGGAACTGCTGACACACTCCAGCCACCTGAGGTCTAGCATTGTCTTGCATTAGGAGGAACCCAGGGCCAACCGCACCAGCATATGGTCTCACAAGGGGTCTGAGGATCTCATCTCGGTACCTAATGGTAGTCAGGCTACCTCTGGCGAGCACATGGAGGACTGTGCGGCCCCCCAAAGAAATGCCACCCCACACTATGACTGACCCACCGCCAAACCGGTCATGCTGGAGGATGTTGCAGGCAGCAGAACATTCTCCACGGCGTCTCCAGACTCTGTCACGTGCTCAGTGTGAACCTGCTTTTATCTGTGAAGAGCACAGGGCACCAGTGGCGAATTTGCCAATCTTGGTGTTCTCTGGCAAAAGCCAAACGTCCTGCACGGTGTTGGGCTGTAAGCACAACCCCCACCTGTGGACGTAGGACCCTCATACCACCCTCATGGAGTCTGTTTCTGACCGTTTGAGCAAACATGCACATTTGTGGCCTGCTGGAGGTCATTTTTCAGGGCTCTGGCAGTGCTCCTCCTGCTCCTCCTTGCACAAAGGCGGAGGTAGCGGTCCTGCTGCTGGGGTGTTGCCCTCCTACGGCCTCCTCCACGTCTCCTGATGTACTGGCCTGTCTCCTGGTAGCGCCTCCATGCTCTGGACACTACGCTGACAGACACAGCAAACCTCATTGCCACAGCTCGCATTGATGTGCCATCCTGGATGAGCTGCACTACCTGAGCCACTTGTGTGGGTTGTAGACTCCGTCTCATGCTACCACTAGAGTGAAAGCACCGGCAGCATTCAAAAGTGACCAAAACATCAGCCAGGAAGCATAGGAACTGAGAAGTGGTCTGGTCACCACCTGCAGAACCACTCCTTTATTGGGGGTGTCTTGCTAAATGCCTATAATTTCCACCTGTTGTCTATTCCATTTGCACAACAGCATGTGAAATGTATTGTCAGTCAGTGTTGCTTCCTAAGTGGACAGTTTGATTTCACAGAAGTGTGATTGACTTGGAGTTACATTGTGTTGTTTAAGTGTTCCCTTTATTTTTTTGAGCAGTGTATAACATTCCAATGACAGTGCTATTTCTATATAATAGATATCCATCACTCACTGTCTGTTGAGCCTCTCATGCTGCTCAGGCTGTTGCTCTTCACCATAGACCCCGTCAGCGATTCGTGGCTGGAGCTTTCACTAAGGCCGCTCCAGCTGGACTGACGAATCAGGTTAGATTGTGGGCGGGATCGTTGGTTACTGTCCATTGTATCTTTTTAAAAAGACAAAACATGTTTCACCTCTGTTTTTACATATATAATGTTTTTTTTAAACCATTAAAAAAGGCCACTAAAACCAATGACAATTTTTGTTACAAACAATAGTAAAAAATAAATAAATAATGTCCTGACCTGTCCGCGAGCCTACTGAACCACTTTTCTGCCATTGTCTGACTGGCTGTCTGAACTGCGCCACGGCCATCAGAACGTTGCGCAACTTGGCCCAGCGTAGACGGCCACCCTGATTGGTAGAGGGCCACTTGCTCTCCAGCACTGCCTGAGGAGAGTGGGCCGAGCCAGAGGTGAGTCAATATGGAGAAAAAAAAATACAAACACTTACAGATGAGATCACAGACGGGGTTCAACTTTTAATTGAAGTAAATAATGTCTCACCTTGTTGTAGTATGCATAGGTGATGGTGTTGGGTGTGATCCCAGCTTTCTTCATCTCCAGAAGTACCCTAACAGCGAGCACAGGCTGCCCGTACTGCCCACACAGCTGCATCAGGATCCTGTAACACACCTCATCTGGTAGTACCACCTTCCTGGTCTCCATGTGCTTGAGCACCTCATATGCCGTTTGCAAGGCACGCACCTTGGCACTCTCCGCCCGCACAAAGGTGGGCAGGTATATGAACCACAGCCCATAGCAGTGGCCCAGCAGGCATTTGGACCACATGTCGGGCACTGCCGAGTATATCTGTGCCCGCTTCTGTGCCAGCTTAATCTCCTAAAGGAGAGAGGGGGATACAGGGGAGTTAGGTCATCCAATCTAGATTTACTAAAGATGTAATAATGTGGTTCCTATGTGTCCTAGAAGGCAAACTTAACAACCCTGAAGGGTGCTTGGGGTATTCACCCAAAATACACAGCCGCCACTGTGCTTCTGCTTTTAAATATTGAATGAAGAATGAAATATGAATGCTCATTAAATTCAAATGGCACAGAAAAACAGTGAAGCATGTTCCCTCTTTAGCTGTGGAAAACTGGGTTATCATAAAGCTAACTGGGGAGTCTCGAACAGATCAAGTTGATTGATGCTAATACATTTTGATTTGCTGGCAGGGTAATGCTCTTAATAAAATAATAAAGATTGAAATTAAACAGCGTGAGTCAGCCTCTTATTATTGTATAGTTCCTAGTGGTTTTGATAAAGTGGATCCACTGGGGTTGTTGGCTTTCAGTGGGGTTGCATTGGGGCTCTGGTGCGGCGGTTGGGGTCTGTACCTGTTTAGTCCGTCGCGGGGCTGGGCTGCTGGGGGCACTCCCCTTGGTAGGGACACGTAGCTGGTCCTGAGGCTGGTCAAACAGATCCATGCAGAGCACAGGGAACGTCTCATAGCTGTAAACAGACAAACACGCCGTCACTGGTCACAGCATCAGACAGTATAAAGTGCCGGGGCCCTTATTTGTGCTCATCTAGAATCAGTACAACCCTCTTATTCTTTATCATTTAAAAGATTAAACTCATCCTAGTCCCAGCCCTACTCTGAGAAGCTTAGTGAACACATACCCTGCTATATGTAGCGCCTGTGTTACCTGTAGTGAGTGGGGCACTCTGAACCGTCTGGCTCCTGGGGTTCCTCTGGGGGCATGATGAAGACCGTGTGCTCCCCACTGTGGGCCTCGTCCAGGTCTATCAGACGCACCTCCTCAGGCTTCTCCACATCTGACTGCTTACACACACCACATATATACACAGGTAGACACAAACATTGACAACATAGAGGGCAGGAATGGATCACACACATTTCCATTAGCTGCGCAAATACAAAAAGGCTCATCCGGTTTCAGTATTAGAATCAACACACTAAAGGCTTCCATAAGATATGGTGCATCACTAAACATCCTGTAAAACACGAAGATGTGATTTTGACCTTCTGGACACACTCGTCGAAGAACTCCAGACAGGCATGGCGATCACTGACGAATGAGCACTCTTCGATGAACTGAGTGAACATCTGGGTCCTGGTCAGCTGGGTGTAGAACTTCTGGTGGTTGCGTTCACGAGACTTCAGGAAGCCTGCAAGAGCCAGGGAGTGGTTAACTTCACACATTAAAACACTAGCTTCGTAGGTGCGGTAAAACACCCACACACACGTACTCAGCTAGAAAGTTAAATAATATTTGTGTACACTTGTGTAAATTGTTTTGTGAGTTATGAGTCACACACAGGCAGTCACCCCCCACTGACCCTGCAGGTTGAAGAGGGAGCTGCAGTCGGTGGTCCTGTCTGAGGGGGCCTGGGTGATGGGCAGCAGGTAGGCACGGTAGCCCCTCAGCAAGCAGCTCATGAAGCGCAGGAAGGCCTCCTGGATCTCCAGCTCCAGCTGCTTCTGACGCCCATAGATCAGGTCATAGTCCGTCAGCAGGAACTCCAGGGTGGCCTCCTCTTGGCCAGTGGTGTAGACTGATGGAGGGGAATGTGGGGAGGGGGGGAGAGGAAAAGTGAGGCAAATGGGGATAGTGGTGGAGAAAGGCACAAAGATAAAATTATGAAGATAAAAAGGATTGGCACATTGAATTATCAAGAGTCAGATGTATTGCACCAATATGTTTCAGCTTGTACTCATATTCCTGCATCGGTCCCTAGATGGGCTTCAGAATAAGTAGACTAGATGATGTAAAATGATTGACAGAAGGGAGATGAGAAGAAAATGCATATCATGCATGGAGTCTCCAGCCATCACCCACTTTTCTCCAGAGTCTTCATCAAGTTGGTGAGGGTATTCACCAGCATCTTGCCATGCTTCCTTGGTAGCGATCGCCATGACAACGGCTTCTTGTCCTCTGCTCTGCAGGAGAAGAGAAAACGAAACTATGGATTTCATCCTTTCAAACGTGCATATGTTTGGTTTCGTTGCTTCCTCTTCCATCAGTTGCATCCTGGTTCAGGTCCTTCAAGGTCAGTGTACTCACTGAAAGATGGTGTTGGTGTCCAGGTCAACACACACCACGTCAGTAGGGGGGTCATAGAGGTCAAAGTAGCTGGAGTGGACGCCCACGATGAAGGGCATGGGGGCACACAGTACGTCTGCCAGCCGCAGCGGGCACAGGGGGATGTACGGGCAGTGCCAACGCAGAGGGAACGTCATCTGGAGGGATAGAGTGCTTTCTTTGATTGGAATGAGTGTGTGTGTACGTATATGTCTTTGTGTGTGTGATTGCATACGTGGGTGTAGGTTTGGCGTGTGTGTGTAACTCACAGACACCAGGGCCTCGCTGACGGAGGTGAGGACGTCGGGGCGGAGGGAGTGTAGCAGTAGTTTGTGCTCCGTCAGCACGGCCAGCAGCAGGACACAGGCATTCTCAGGGCCCAGGTTCTGCAGCAGCTTCACAAAGCTAGCACCACTACAGACAGAAAAGAACAGACAGAAAATAACAGCCTATTTATCAATTCATTATTGTTTTCATGGATTCACTTCAATATGATACTAGAAATCCCTCAGGGGAAACTAAGCCATTGTTGGAGTGATAGCTCCTAGCGCAAAATAACGCATTCCACCACATAGTTTATTGCGACTCGACCTAATGCAGATTTACTGTACTGACCTGAGCAGTAAGGGGGAGGAGACAGGCTGACAGAGGAGAAGGTTGTCATAGGGGGAGAGCTGAAATGACACACACACATTTTTCAGTAACAAACCAACATGGTGGACAATAATCTACAGGTCTAAGGAAGAAAGTTCAGCCATGCTTCAATTTCATAGACCACCATTCACCAAATTGATATATGTTGATTTGAAACAAGCCATAAGGAATCATGTTTGAAAAGACTCATTTGACTCGATTTGAGTTTGAGAAAACCACAAACAACTTAAACAACTGTCTCTACTTTCTAGTGCCGGAAGGATCATTCAGTGATGTGAAATTATTTTAAATCCACAGTAAATTAGAGATTGTTTTGATTGGGTGTTATTTTTACCCTGTCCATCTGCACACACTAACCAGTGAAACCATCAATTAATTCAACACCCATTTCCTGTGGGGGAGGAAGTCAAATCTTTAGTGAGAAACACCACAATGCTACTGGTGTCAAGTTCAAATAGAACTCAAGCTGAGTTTCCGCTTGTAACACACACACAGGCATATACAAGCACACACAGAGCAAGCAAGCTTTTGTTCTAAACTAGCACTAAAACACCTGACTCAACTAATAATCACAGTTATGCCTTACTTGAATTAGCAGTTTTAATGCTGCCTTCTGTATAGCCCTGAGCTAAACCAATGCTTAGCAAGGTTTTCCATTCCACCTTTCTGATTCTTTCAAGTGCTTTGATGTGTTCATAAGGAATAAAGATAAGAGAATGTGAATTGAGTTAAAGACAGGTGTCCCTACCTGCACTAGGATGCGAGGCCGCTGAGGGGAAGGGAACGGGACGTTGTGCATGAAGCTGGAGATGTGCCTGGAGAGAGCAGAGTTCCTGTTAATAAATCAACCAACCATAACATGAATCAATAGCCAATAGGCCTACGGTTTATTAGCCACTAGATCAGCCAGTTTAGGTTCATAAAGACACATTGCTGATATTTGCCATGAAGGGCCACTGACTTCTCGAGGGGTAGCACGTGGGGTCCGGAGATGGAGTATCGGTAGACAAAGGTGAGGAACTTCTGGAAGACGGTGAAGAAGGGCCAGTGGGAGAGAACACACACGCTCTTCTTCACTTGCAGGGTGCGGTTGGTGATAGGCCGCCGGTCCACCACGCTCACCAGGCCAAGACGGACGCTCTGCCGCTCCGAGAGGCACTCCCGTGGGAACGCCTCATAGAACTGGATGGCAGCACCGTAAACCTGGGACGGGAAGAGGAGAAACGGGAATGTTAAAAACTAAGGATTCAGCTAACGCTAGATGCTTTGAACTGTGTGAACAGTTAGCATTTAGCAAATGCAAGATAGATTTTTTTATTATTAAACTGTGAGCGAGTTCATACTGGAGTCATTTGCATCTCAATGTTTTTGTTGTTTTTATAGCTTCTTGCTGCTGTCGCAGACAAAGTCTATATAGTGGGCCAATTTAAAACTTGTAATTTAAGTAGGCAAGCATGATATTGAATAGCTGCATTGGTAAATAACTACGCACAACTCAATCAACAGATAGTTGGCATTTATCAACATTAGAACTTGTCAATGTTCATATATCACACTTGATATGCATTTCTTTGTGAGTGTGTATTTGTGAACCTTGTCAGCCACTGTAGGTCATGGCATTTTGTAGAATTAGAAATACTTCAGCCCATTTGGTTCTAGAATTAGTTTTTGTTGACGCAACCATAGAATTAGCAACATACTCCTCACTGGGGTGTCATTTAAAAAATATATATTTCACCTTTATTTAACCAGGTAGGCTAGTTGAGAACAAGTTCTCATTTGCAACTGCGACCTGGCCAAGATAAAGCAAAGCAGTGTGACACAGACAACAACACAGAGTTACACATGGAGTAAACAATAAACAAGCCAATAACACAAACAGGTCAATGACACAGTAGAGAAAAGAAAGTCTATATACAGTGTGTGCAAAAGGCATGAGGAGGTAGGCAATAAATAGGCCATAGGAGCGAATAATTAGAATTTAGCAGATTAACACTGGAGTGATAAATGAGCAGATGATGATGTGCAAGTAGAGATACTGGTGTGCAAAAGAGCAGAAAAGTAAATAAAATAAAAACAGTAAGGGGATGAGGTAGGTAGATTGGGTGGGCTATTTACAGATGGACTATGTACAGCTGCAGTGATCGGTTAGCTGCTCAGATGTTTAAAGTTGGTGAGGGAAATAAAAGTCTTCAACTTCAGCTATTTTTGCAATTCGTTCCAGGCACTGGCAGCAGAGAACTGGAAGGAAAGGCGGCCAAATTAGGTGTTGGCTTTGGGGATGATCAGTGAGATATACCTTGTGATTGTGATGTCATCACTCATGACGCTATTCCCTAATCATAATCAGATGAGTTCTGAGTTACCATAGTGATGATTACTATATCAAAACAAAATCAATGGAACATCATATTCCAAAATCGTCAGTTTGTGAAAAATCCATGTCCCGAAGAACTGCAGTTTCTGATGAAGAGAAAACTGTCAGCCGTGCGAGAGGTCGATCCAGGGATAGATGCCACTGCCCTACATTGGTAAACCAGCCAATACATAAGACTGTACTTATTAGTAACACAGACGTTCTGTAATAAACTTTTTCAGTTCTGTTTCAAATGAAAGCAAATTTGAGAGTGGTCTTGGCTAAGAGTTGTTTAATTTTTCCATACAAAGGAGAGAAGGCACTGACTCTGTGACCCAAACAGTGAAACACCCTCAGAAGGCAGAAAAGGACATAATGAATTGTGGACGTAGTGAGTGTGTCCCTCGAAGGGGAAGATCTGTAAGTAAAAATTTTTTTTTAAAAATCATACGAATATGTTGTTTTAACACGATAGCCTTATCTTAGATTTCTTAATCTGATGCCATATGCAAATAATTCCTGATCCATGTCATGTTCATGGTAATAAAACATTATATTTTCAGGAGGATGAGAAATCTGTCTGCGTGAGAGGCGCAGATCCAGGATCAGACGCCACTGCCCAATTTGGACAAACCAGCCCTTATACCTCATTGGTTAATACAGTATGGAGGAACACTGACATTTTCTGAAAAGTTGTTATTTATTAATTTTTACACCTGGTTCCGCCTCAACTTTCAATCTACAGTAAACATGAAATGAAATAAACAGTTATTTCATTGTCTTAACAGATCCATACAAAAGAGAGATGGCACTGACTGTGTCCCAAAAAGTGGACTACTCTCAGAATGCAGAGAGGGACGTTATGACTTGCGGACGGAGTGTGTCATCTATCCCTCAAAGAATGCCAATAACTGTGAGTTAAAAAAAAGCTTAAAAAAGCTTTAAAAACATGCTAACCTAATCTGAAATTCTTAATCGCATGCCATACGAAAATCATTCTTGATCCATGTCATGTTCTTGTCATAATAATAATTGAAACCTTTTCTTTTTTCAGGAAGATGAGAAAACTGTCTGCCATGAAAGAGGCAGATCCAGGACCAGACATCACTGCCCATTTCGGTAAACCAGCCCATACATTCATTATGGCACTGGCATTCCATTTTTTCAGATCTGTTTCAAGTGAAGGCAAATGTGAGAGTGATCTTGGCTATACTCTCCATATAGGCTAAGTGTTGTTCCATTTGCACTGACTCTGTGACCCAAACAGTGGAACACCCACAGAAGGCAGAGGGGAATGCAATGAATCGCTAACGCAGTGCATCTATCTGCCCAAGAAGGCCAATAACTGTGAATTTAAAAAACAATTAAAATCAAATATTGCCAAAACACTACAGCCTATTGCCATATGCTAACCATTCTTGATCAATGTATTGGTCTTGTTTGCATGATTATATGGACACCTTTTCTTTTTTCAGGACGACAAGAAAATTGTCTGCCATCAGAAGGTCATTCCAGGACCAGACACCACTGCCCAACTTCGGTAAACACTGGCATTTTCTGATTCGCTTTTCTGCTCCGTTTCAAGTGAAGGCAAATGTGAAAGCGGTCTCGGCTAAATTTCCAAA
The DNA here is from genome assembly GCF_018296145.1 of Oncorhynchus tshawytscha. Lineage (NCBI taxonomy): Eukaryota > Metazoa > Chordata > Actinopteri > Salmoniformes > Salmonidae > Oncorhynchus > Oncorhynchus tshawytscha. The sequence continues at coordinate 14,657,922 of NC_056451.1, read as the reverse complement.
TAGGCTTATAGTAGTTTAATTTTGTCTTAACAGATCCATACAAAGGAGAGAGATGGCACAGACTCCCAAACAGTGAAACATGCATTGACGCCTACTGACTCCCAAACAGTGGAACCTGCACTGACGCCTACTGACTCCCAAACAGTGGAACCTGCACTGACGCCTACTGACTCCCAAACAGTGGAACCTGCACTGACGCCTACTGACTCCCAAACAGTGGAACCTGCACTGACGCCTACTGACTCCCAAACAGTGCAACCTGCACTGACGCCTACTGACTCCCAAACAGTGGAACCTGCACTGACGCCTACTGACTCCCAAACAGTGCAACCTGCACTGACGCCTACTGACTCCCAAACAGTGCAACCTGCACTGACGCCTACTGACTCCCAAACAGTGCAACCTGCACTGACGCCTACTGACTCCCAAACAGTGAAACCTGCCCACTGACTCCCAAACAGTGCACCTGCACTGACTCCCAAACAGTGCAACCTGCACTGACGCCCACTGACTCCCAAACAGTGAAACCTGCACTGACGCCCACTGACTCCCAAACAGTGCAACCTGCACTGACGCCTACTGACTCCCAAACAGTGCAACCTGCACTGACGCCTACTGACTCCCAAACAGTGCAACCTGCACTGACGCCTACTGACTCCCAAACAGTGCAACCTGCACTGACGCCTACTGACTCCCAAACAGTGCAACCTGCACTGACGCCTACTGACTCCCAAACAGTGCAACCTGCACTGACGCCTACTGACTCCCAAACAGTGGAACCTGCACTGACGGCCACTGATTCCCAAACAGTGAAACCTGCACTGACTCCCAAACAGTAGAGCACCTTCAGAAGGCAGAGGGAGATCACATGAGGAAAAAACAGGACCTAAGTCTTTTTGAACAGAAATGTGACAGAATGTTCAAGAGCGAGAGGGAGTGGTTAGAGGACAAGAGGAGAGAGATCAGAAAGAGGGAGATCCTATGGAGACAGAAAACTGGAAGTAGAGGGTAGATACCTAGCCAAGATGGAGGGATTGTTAGAGGACATGGCTTGGCGAGTCCAGGATTTGTCCAGATAAAGACGGAAAAACAAAGGGTGGTCAATCAAAGGTGAGCTTTAGTGACTAAACTCAGCAAAAAAATAAATGTCCCTTTTTCAGGACCCTGTCTTCAAAAATTATTTGTAAAAATCCAAATAACTTCACAGAACTTCATTGTAAAGGGTTTAAACACTGTTTCCCATGCTTGTTCAATGAACCATAAACAATGAATGAACCTGCACCTGTGGAATGGTCGTTAAGACACTAACAGCTTACAGTCGGTAGGCAATTAAGGTCACAGTTATGAAAACTTAGGACACTACAGAGACCTTTCTACTGACTCTGAAAAACACCAAAGAAAGACGCCCAGGGTCCCTGCTCATCTGCGTGAATGTGCCTTAACTATGCTGCATGGAGGCATGAGGACTGCAGATGTGGCCAGGGCAATAAATTGCAATGTCCGTACTGTGAGATGCCTAAGACAGCGCTACAGGGAGACAGGACAGACAGCTGATCGACCTCGCAATGGCAGACCACGTGTAACAACACCTGCACAGGATCGATACAGCTGAACATCACACCTGCGGGACAAGTACAGGATGGCAACAACAACTTCCAGAGTTACACCAGGAACGCACAAACCCTCCATCAGTGCTCAGACTGTCCGCAATAGGCTGAGAGAGGTTGGACTGAGGGCTTGAAGGCCTGTTGTAAAGCAGGTCCTCACCAGACATCACCGGCAACAACGTCGCCTATGGGCACAAACCCACCGTCGCTGGCCAAGACAGGACTGGCAAAAAGTGCTCTTCACTGACAAGTCGCGGTTTTGTCTCACCAGGGGTGATGGTCGGATTCGTATTTATCGTGGAAGGAATGAGCGTTACACGGAGGCCTGTACTCTGGAGTGGGATCGATTTGGAGGTGGAGGGTCCGTCATGGTCTGGGGCGGTGTGTCACAGCATCATTGGACTGAGCTTGTTGTCATTGCAGGCAATCTCAACACTGTGCGTTACAGGGAAGACATCCTCCTCACTCAAGTGGTACCCTTCCTGCAGGCTCATCCTGACATGACCCTCCAGCATGACAACGCCACCAGCCATACTGCTCATTCTGTGCGTGATTTCCTGCAAGACAGGAATGTCAGTGTTCTGCTATGGCCAGTGAAGAGCCCGGATCTCAATCCCATTGAGCACCTCTGGGACCTGTTGGATCGGAGGGTGAGGCCTAGGGCCATTCCCTTGCAGGTGCCTAGGTGGAAGAGTGGGGTAACATCTCACAGCAAGAACGGGCAAATCTGGTGCAGTCCATGAGGAGGAGATGCACTGCAGTACTTAATGCAGCTGGTGGCCACACCAGATACTGACTGTAACTTTTGATTTTGACCACTCCTTTGTTCAGGGACACATTATTCCATTTCTGTTAGTCACATGTCTGTGGAACTTGTTCAGTTCATGTCTCAGTTGTTGAATCTTATGTTCATACAAATATTTACACGTTAAGTTTTCTGAAAGTAAATACAGTTGACAGTGAGAGGACGTTTATTTTTTTGCTGAGTTTATTTCAGCACTATAATGTTGTTTCTACTGTACTATCCTTCTGTTTAGTAAACTATCATCTCTTCAACGTAACCATTTTAGAACGAATCCAGTAGTAGCAGTAGTACAACTAAACAAGAATTAGTAGCTATACTAGTATTCTGTTGTTATTGCAGTTAAACAATACTTGTTATCTATCTTAGAAAAAGAATGGCCAGGTCCCCCAGGTGACAAGGCAGGGGATAAGAAAACACGGCTTGAGAGCAAGGCTGAGAGGAAAGAGCAGAAAAGGAAGGATATAGGGAACAGAGAAAGGAAAGGAGAAGAGGGTGGTGATGGAGATGATGGTGCAGGGAAAGAGTACAGGGGTGATTTGGCTTGAAATAGGTCTGAGGAGGTTCTGGAAACAGTTGAAGAAAGGGGTCAGGTTCATCCTGGGAACATCCTAATAGGATGATATGATTTATATTTTGGAATAAACGGGGCTTTTATTATAATTATTTTAGCTTGTTGTCTGGATTTAATATGAATTAGGAAACTTTACTATTACCGTTATGATTGTCACTGTTACATCATGGATGAGGTGAAGTATTTCAATGTCTGACAAATAATGACATCTTAAGTTATTGTCATTTGTTGAAATTGACTGAACCGGTGACTTGCAACGAGCTACAATAGATTATACATTCACCTGATATAATCTAGAGAAAATTCCTACACAGCTTAACACATAACCCAATGGACTCAATAGCTCAGCCACTGCGCAGTGTTAAGAGTGTTGGAGAGTGTGTGTGAGAAGAAGGCAGGTAGGCGGACCCACCTTGTCGCCACAGGCGCTAGTGAGGACGAAGGTAGAGAAGACAGGGAGCTGGTACTTGGTGTTGAGGGGCCAACTCTCCACCGTCACACCCATGGGCAGACAGAACATAGGCACAGACTCTGGCAGGGGGAACGACTCCACGTCCGCTTCCGGATACCGACTGATCAGACCTGGGAAACACACAGACGCTTAATAAAAGTACCATTTTGATTAGTGACTACAGAGAGACTTTCATTTTTGGTAGATCTTTCTACTTCTAAATGTATTTAAATTGTGAAAAGTAGGTCAATAGGCCTGTTTAAAATGTCACATATCGCGACACAGCAGAATGAGTGCTGTGATACCGTCATAATGGAACAGTCTACACTCACCTGCTTCATAGACTAGGGCATTGGCTTTGGCTACAGCTCTCTTGTAGCACAAGTATAAGGCTGGACCCCACTGTGGAGCCAAAACAACAAAGCACAGTGAGAGAGAGAGAGAGAGAGAGAGAGAGAGAGAGAGAGAGAGAGAGAGAGAGAGAGAGAGAGAGAGATGGAGGGAGAAAGATGAAGAATTAAGTTTAAAAAATCAATTTAAAAAACAGTAGAAAAACAGAGCGCTTCAAACCCACTATGCCAGTGTTGAGGTTCTTCTCCACCCGGCAGAAGGTGTGGGGGGCCACCTCCCCCTTACTGGGCAGCAGGAGGGAGATGTCTGTGACCCCCAGGGTGTGGAGGGCCTGGGACTCTGGGGCCCGGCGGTAAGTCAGGAAGGTGCGGTGGGTGGCGGGCCCCCCGGAGCTCAGGCTGGCTGAGCGGCTGTAGGGGGTGGTCTCGATCACATACCAGCCCTGCTTCACCACCTCTTTGCCCTCGTACAGCACCCTGGGGACCGGGGGAGGGGGCAGAGTCAGGACAATGAGTCAGTCAATGTCACTAGTAATACAGTTAACAGAAACCAATTTCTCTCACTCATTCAAGGAAAGCTTTTCTTTTCTTGTTTAGAAGACATCCTGCACTTTGTCCAGAATTAATGTATCATGTGACGTGCATAGCTCTTTCCATTAAAGAATCTATGGGTATGTATACAATTACATTTTGCAGTCATGTATGGCTTGGCCAGACATGCTTAATTGAATGATTATGGCGGTTCAGGGCTACATAGCAATAGCATATAATAAAACCTTCGTGGTCACACGTACATGGTTACAGCATGCAGTATGTCGATAATTGCATAATGCAAGCTCAAAGCATTGTTATGCATTAGCTACAGTATGTGAACTCCAAGCACCATGCATAGCTTTAAATTGATGCTGTGGCTAATGTCTGACTCCAGCACACATTAGAATAGAATGATCATTTTTTTCATCACTGCTGGAGTGTCTCACCCGAGGTCGAGGATGGGTGGCTTGTCATGCCCACGGCGGTAACACAGGTACATGTGGGGGTTGTTGATGAGTCCGGTGCTCAGCTCGGCCGGGTGGCCCCCCTGGGTCTTCTCGATGCAGGTGAAGCCCTCAGGCACCTCCTCCCCCAAGCCCCGGGCGATCACCGCCAGGTCTATGACCGGCTCCACCACCCGGCCCCCTCTCTGCTGGCCCTCTTCGTCCAGTGGGTCCGAGCCCCCCGGAGCCAGCCCTGCCACCACAAAGTAGTCCACTAGCTGGGGGCATTTCTCCTCTGTCATGCCTCCTGTCTGCCAACTGCTGTGGAGAGGGAGGGAGAGGGGGAGAAAAAGAGAGCGAGAAGTAGACAGAGGGGGAACCAAATTGAGATTGTGCGATCTTGCTTATGTAAACAATACTGCTGAGCAGTTGATGATGAATGGATTTCTTCCTTCCGACAGTCTTATAGAAACAAAACCTTATTACTCAGACTGACAATATTTGGTTCTCATCATTGGCAATAGATAAACAACCAGGAGAGTGATAACAATATCACTGCACGTGGATGCCGCACAGTCCCACACAAATATTTATTTTTGACTCAAAGGCCTTGAGTCATTCGCATTTCATACAGATATGACCCGTCTGAGAGGTAGTCTGAGGGTCAACAATAAGCTGCTAAATTCTGCTGA